>NC_090749.1:89302289-89316634 GCF_036898095.1 Palaemon carinicauda | reverse complement strand
AGAATGTTTCTTCCTGTCAAAGATAGACATTATCTCAGAAAAATTCTATACATTTCCAGTGACCACAACTAGCCCAAACACTGGGACACAAGAGAACCATTCTACACGGACCCATATACCAGCATCCTTGGTACACCTCACAAGCTCTCCAGGAGGGCTTACATCTACAAACCCCCTACAGATAAAGCCCACTACAAAGAGTGTTCTTGTGCAGATTGTCTGCAAGAGTTCTAGCTCTCTATTCAACCCAAAGAACCAGTAACCAAAGATCAACCTCCACTTTCTCTAACCCTTCCAGCAACCAAGAAGAAGAAGATGGAGCACCCTCCTGCACTGGACACCCTGGCTGCCCCCTTGGAGTCGCAAGCCTGCGGCCCAGAAAGGGATACAGTTCCAGCCACCTCTACACAAGAGGCATTACTATCTGCCATGGACCTAGAACTTGGAAACCTGGCCACCACGCAGCCTACAGAGGCACACATGCAGGAATGCAACTGCACTGTACCTCACCCAGCTCCTAGCTGAAGTCACTGCCATCAGCAGTACCCAGGTTTCATTTGAGACCTCACATCCAACGCCAACTCAACTCCCTAAGTTCAAGCTATCAGCCACCGGAGAAGCCCGTTATATGCGGCCGTGGCCGCTATGGCAGCCACAAATCCCTCACTAAAGATTACAGCCAGAACCGACTTAAATGGTGATATCAACATCACCCCTAAGGAACAAGATAGTGCAAGACACCTGCGCAATGAAGCTACCCTCACTTACCTTGATCCCACCAAAAAACAGAAGAAGGCAGTAGTATACAACTGCCTAATCAAGATGCCAATCTCCCTCATCACGGAACGCCAAAATATTGCCCAAGCCAAAAGGAAGTTGGGCAGTCGTAAGGTAACCCCCGGGGAAGTCATTGTCACCTTCATAGGACCTATCCCAACTGCCTTGGAGCTCGGACTGTGGGGAACCTTTCCCATTAAGGATTTGGAAAGGGAACCACTTCATTGCTTCAATTACCAACACTTTGGACACCACAAGTCTGACTGCAGGAGCCGGGCGATCTGTGGAGTCTGCAGCAGCAAGCCCCCAACTCAACATTGCATTGATGAGCATAACGCTGGGAGAGAGACCCGGCCAAAGTACCCTAACTGCTCCCGGCCTCATCATGCCTGGAATAAAAGGTGTCCAGAGTACCTTAAAAGCCTAGAAACCCTGGAGACCACCTTTCCTAGCACTACAGAAGACTTATCAACCCTGCAACCTAGGCTACAGAGGTAACTACGCAAGAGACCTCCTCGAAAGCTGGCCCCAGCTTCAGTACCAGCTGCTGCTCCTGCGTCTACCACTACTGCCAGCCCAGCTATCATCCCTCCACCGACCTCCTCTACCCCAACACCTACACCTTGTCCAATTCCTTCTCCTAACCAATCCACTCCAACTGTCTGCCAGCAATTGGATGCTATGTCCTTGCAGGACCTCATACCCATCACCATCCACCTTATCACCAAAGTCCTACCCCTTCTCAACCTCCCTGGCCTCTTTCAGACCGTAAACCACATCCTCCCCCTCCTCCAACAAAGCTCACTGCCAAAGTCACCCCCTGAGCAGAGATAAGTCCTAATACTTATATCTGCTCCTGTCCTCTTCTCCTAAAACATTCTCCTTTCCTCTCCCAGTCTCTCCTACTTATTTGGACTTGCTACTATACCACTATTTTCTACTACTAAAAATCTTTCTGGCTCCTAAGGGGACCGAGTTTTTTTAGCTCAGGGGCGAGCCACCTACTTAATTGGCCTTCGGGCCGAGAAAGATATTAAAGCTCTGGTGCAGAGCACAGTCTAGGTTCTAGGTGCAGAACGATAGACAAGAGCACTCTATGAGTGCTCCTATACTAAAGTATCACTTTGACACAATAGCTCTAGGCTCAGAGCATCTAACTTGACTTGGGGGCTAAGGAATATTGTCCACGGATGTAATTCTAGGCAATCTGTAACAAACAAGCAAGCGAGAACACATTTCTCTCAGTAAATAGTTACAATTAGATTGAGATTTTTGAGAATTAATATCATTATTATTACTACCTATAAGCTAAATCCTTATTTGGAAAAGCAAGATACTAAAAGCCCAATGGCTCCAACGGGGAAAAATAGCTCAGCGAGGAAAGGAAACAAGGAAATAAATACGCTACAAAAAGCATTGGACAATTTGAATAAGATACTATAAAAACAGTAGCAGCATTAAAATGAATCTTTTATACATAAAACAAATGCTTGAAAAAAGGAAGAAAAATAAGATAGAGTAGCATCCCGAGTGTAGCCTCCAGCAAGAAAACTCTACACTGAGACAGTGGAAGACCATGGTAGCCTACAGAGGCTATTGCCCTAAAGCAGCACCGATGTATAATCATGGAAGGGAAAGGTTCCCCATATTCCAAGGTTGAGAGAGGCTGGGATTTGACCTATGAAAGTGGCAATAATTTTGTTTGATAGAATCTTGAGTTTATTCTTGCATCATCTGCAATTGCAATGTAGCTGAGGGAGGTGATGGATGCTAGAGGCATAGTCAGTGGATAGCTGATGACAGCCTTCGTCTGCTTCTTTGCTGGACCAAAGAGCACCAGGGAGGATTCCATCAGTACAAAGCTGACATTTCTTTGATCTTTAGGTGCAATGACAATCCCACCCTTGCCACAAGATCAGATAGTGATTTGGATGCTCGGTTTTGAGGCTACCAGGGCAGAAACTGTGGTGTAGGATGTATTAATCTGTGTAGGAATTAGCTTTGAATTTGTCAATGGTTTCTTCTTAGTGTTGTTGGTTTTAGGGTGGGATGATGGAGGAGAGCTAGATAATGTAACAGAGGCTTCTTGCTTTTTTGTTTATTCATTGTAGATTGATCACAGCTTTTCTCCGCATCGGCAGTTGCTGGGTTAGGCACTCTGTTCAGTTGAAGTCGAGGTGGTGGCTTGTTTTGGAGTCAAGAGGGGTCCCTGTAGTGGATTCTTCTGTGTCCATGGCAATGGAGAGGGGTCTAGATACTCTGGGTGAGTCTTGTGCAGCAGAGGATGGTGATTGTTGTGTGGCTTGGGGTTCCGATGAGGGCAGCTCTGATTTCGTGACAGGAGACTTTGGAGAAGACTGGGCTGGGTTGGCAGCAGGTAGCTTGCTGTCATCTTTTCTGGTGGGTAAGTGGCAGCTTCCCTAGCTTGTGCATGTTTTCCGGATGATTATGGGGGTAAGTGAAGTCTCTAGGATAGGTGGCAGCTGGATGGTGTTTCCTTTGGAGTCTCAGGATTTGATGGATTGAACTGGCTGGAGATTGAATGGAGAGCTTAAAATGTTACAAGAAGGTCGGACTGACTCTCTGGTGGCTCTAGATATGTTCAATGCTTTGATAGAATTTTTGAACACACATGACATAGAGCTTTGAAAATGCCGTGGACAAAGTTACGGCAATTATTATAAATCTAAACTAGCAATAAGTAAAATCGTGTTGAACATATATTTTATGAGTGGAAAAAGCCTACTTTCCTAGACTTCCCTTCTTCTTAATGGTACAACTGTTGGCTCACAGCCCCCACCCCCAAACCCAGCCTTACTATATATAATCGTTGGTTTCCCAAGATACCTCGATTCCTTAATTCTGAGTCAGCTTTTTACATCAACAAAAAATTTAAAATAAAAAAATCTAACTTATTATATTACCTTTTTCTCTAATATTAATCATTTGCACATATTCTGTATTGAGAAGAATTTTTCTCTCTCTTGTGTTTTACCCAAGATAAATAAAAATCCTGACGTAGGAGGTGGGGGATGTATAGCGTAAAAAACCCGTTTTCTGGTTCCATAAATATTAACAAATATGTTTAGTTGTGATTTTCTATATAAGAAAAACTCGTGGAATTACTAAATGAACCTGACACTTATATTATGACCTATGGAACGATGCAGACGTCAACCTGTTCTACTTAGAAAAATATTGCTTCGAAAATGAATACAGTAATTCTATAGATAAAATCACTGATATTGACTGGTCTTTATTTGAATAATGTTGTGGCGGGATGTAACAACAACAACTCCAACACCCTTGAATCTTACTTGCTGACAATAGTCTCCTCAATACAAACTTTCCCCTTACGTTATGAACAGCAGACTCTTAGACAAAAGGGAAATAAAAACAATCCATAACCTTAATACAATATTCCTTAAAACTAAAATACTTAACACAAAACCCCCATTCACAAACAAATGAAACCCTCAAAATCAATAGCAAAGCTTAAAACTAAACAATAACAAAACTTAAACTTAATTTTGCCAGAACCCTAACTTCAAAACACAAACACACACACACACACACACTATATATATAATATATATATATATATATATATATATATATATATATATATATATATATATATATATATATATATATATATATATATATATATATATATTGCGTGTGTTCACTAAAACATCCGCAAGATAAGTCACCAAAAAAAAAAAACACTTAAGTAATCATTCACTGAGGCAACTATCTTTATTGCCACACCACTATATGAGAAACAGAAGAGTGTCTGTTAATTGGCCACAACGGTCTTAACTCTTCGGGGTCATGGTCGCAAGATCATTATCATCATCATCATCATCATCATAATCATCATCATCATCATCATACGTAATCGTGATACACGGGGCAGGTCATCAGCGGTTGAGATATCTACAAGAGCTGTCTAAATACAATCTCTTACAGGCCAGGTCATCAACGGTTGAGCAATCCACAAGAGCAGTCTAAATACAATCTACTACAGGCCAGGTCAGCAACTATAGATCAGCATTAAAAGAAATAGTTCTCCAAAGGAGGAATTACGGCCTGCAAAACAAAAAAGGAAAAACAATTAAGAACACTCCTAGCTAACTACACTATAACACTATAATCGAAGATAAATAAGAACTTTTTATTATTCAGAATCACTCTTAGCAAAGATAAATAAAATTGTACTTACTTTTGAAATAAACAAACACTTCCATGCTGGTAAAAAATAGAAATAATAATAATCCAGCATTCACACAACTGCCTCTGGCTGCAGTCAAATAAAAAAGCATTCGCCCAAGACATTCACCTCTGTCCTAACCTAGCTAACTACCTCTCGCTCGCTGACAGACACACACACACTCTCTCTCTCTCTCTCTCTCTCTCTCTCTCTCTCTGGATTTGGCAAACAACAAAAAATAGATAAAAAATATTTATATTATAAAATTGAACTCATCATGATTTTCTATAATAAATATAATGTTCTGTAAAATATAAAGGAAAAAATACCATAAATTTAGATTCAAAAGTGTAATGTCACCAGTTGTGAGAGGCTGGCTTCTCCAATTCTGAACACGGATCCTACGGGCCAACCAAGGGAAAGGCCCGTGCCAACAACAAGTGTTGGCTTTAATACCCCAACAACAACAATGAACACGGATATATCTACGGGTTGCCAACGCAAGAGCTCGTGTCCAGCAAAAGGCTGGGCAATCTATCAAGAACACGGATATGTAAATCCAAAATTATCATTTCCTCCTTTACTGATGATATCTTTTGAAGGGAAAGTGGACAAACATATTGTCTCTTCCCCAATATGTTTGACGAAATTCAGTGAAATAACGTGTAACTCAGCTAGCCCAAATTCATGAATGATTCAAAATTATGGAAAACTTAAACTTTAGATTCAATTAATTCTCTTCCTCTCCAGTGGTAGTATGTATCCAGTGTTCCCAGTCGGGATACAATAGTATCCTTTGGATACTCTTTGACAAAGTCTCTAGGACGACGCTCACAAAAATGGATACTAAATCAAAAAATTTCAATATTTCGGATACTATAATGTTTGGTTTTTACCTTTTTCGTACAAAAGTCAATATTACTCTCTTTTTATTTTATCAGCAGTAATCAATATACTTCTAAAGATTGTTATGTCATTAAACATAATATCAAAATCAAAAGAACCAAAAGCTCGAATGCCTAATAACATGTTCAAGTGTCAACATCAAGGCATCGATGATCATTAAGGTTATTTGGACCTTGGAGCATCGATGTGTTCTAAGGCTCAATTATGTAGGTTATTTGGATTGGTTGCTCAAACATACACAAGTTCATAAAAGGCTAATCTAAATTCCTTGACAACATCATTTAGGATGGCATATTACATCATTGTGAAGTCCTGATATTCTTATTGAATTAGTTAAAAACAAGAAAAATTATAATCTTGGGACTAAAGAAAACCGTAAACCTAGAATATATGTATTAGTGTGCTACTGTTATTAACACACATTGAGTATGTGTCGTTTGAGATGTTGAGTCTTGAAATAAAGTCAAGCATGTTAACTTTGAAATGGTTTATTCTCTAAAAACAACAGTGTTAACATCTCCATCACAGGATTATAGCTGGTTTGGTCGGATGACCAATTCATGTGAAGTATAGATAAGAACACCCTAAAATATCGATATCACAGATATCATATATTTACAAGATGACACGGGGTTGCATGATAATGCATCCGCAATGATATTTGCTTTCCCAGGTAAATACCCGATTCTTGCGCCAAAATCTTGAATGATCAAATGCCACCGAGTTCGTTTAGGGCTGTGGTTGAAGCCTTTAAAGAACTCGGTTAGTGGTTTATGGTCAGTAAGAACCTTAACGGGATAACCGTATATTATGAACTTAAAATGCACTAGTGAATTAATAATAGCTAGCCCTTCCTTGTCTATTACTGCATACTTCAGAAGTTCTCAGTTTTCGAGAATGAAAAGCTATCGGGAAAAATTGTTTATCATATTGCTGAAGCAATACCCCCTCCTACTCCTAAGTCTTAGGCGTCTGTTGCAATGAAGAATTCCTTACCGAAGTGAGGAAATTTTACGATAGGAGAACTACACAGTTCATCTTTCAAGGTATTAAACGCCTGTTGATGATGCTAAGACCATATAAAATCTACGCCCTTCTTTGTAAGATCAGTTAAAGGAGCGGCTATTATTGAATAGTTGCGTATAAAATGCCTGTAATATCCACTACAACCCAGAAATTGCTGTATTCCCTTGACATTAGTAGGTATGGGAAAATTACGTATAGTCGACACACCTTATCATGGACTACTTTAAGACCTTGGCTTGACACCATGAAACCCAAATATATTAATTCTGTTTTGAAAAATTCACACTTACTAATCTTTACCCTTAAGTTATGTTGTCTTAATCTCTGTAATACTAGTTCTAACTTACGTAGATGTTCTTCTAAGGTGTTGGAAAAGATTACAAGATCGTCCACATGGGCATGCAATATATCCCCTAATAAGTCTCCAAACACTATGTTAATCACTCTTGTAAATGTTATGGGAGCACAACGTAAACCAAAAGGCATCCGTAAAAATTCATAATGTCCCCTGGCTGTGCTGAAGGCTGTGTATGGGATACTATCTTCTTCTAATGATATCTGGTGAAATCCTTTAAGTAAGTCCAAACTGGTAAAATATTTATTCTGACCTAACAAAGACAAAATATCGTCAGTACATGGCACTGGGAATCGATCAAGGATCGTCTCCTCGTTTAGACGACGGAAGTCTACGCAGATACGCCATGTTCGATCTTTTTTCGGTACAACTATTAATGGAAAATTATAAGGGCTGTTTGATTTCATAATGACTCCTTCTTCTAGCATTTTACCTACTTCATCATTTATTTCATTCTGGAATTTCATAGGGAGTTTGTACGAGGGTACATAGATAATTTTCTGCTTGTCCTTTAACCTTATTTGATGCTCGATCACATCTGTTTTTCCTAAGGATCCATCCGTAGTTGAAAAAACATCATGATATTTAGTTAAAAGTCCAAAAATTTTCTGCTGAATTTCTTCGTCTTGAATGTCTTTATTGATTTTATTTTTAATAGATTGCAAAAGGGATTCATCCGCAACTGATTGAGTGTGATTGATTTCAGCAATGGTAAGAATACGATGTTTATAAAATTCTACATCCAAGATATGTTGATTTTTGTGAATTACTAAAGTGTTATTTAAATGATTACAGACTTCAATATTACATTGTTGATGTGAGCCTACTGTATAAATTGCTTGTGTGACAGACAATCCGTTAGTTTTCAAAGTGTCGGAAGGGATTAATATTTCAGATCCCGGTAATGTTTTCTTTATTTGCACTATTAAATTCGAAGGTACGTTTGGCTCGATAGATTGCGTGGAAGATGATATTACGGGTGAACGAGAATTCTGCTGGGTCGCGTATATTATTTCTTTATTAGTGAGACAAGTTATTGGTTCTTCAACGTACGTTACGGTTACATTTGTCGTCTCCTTTTTATCCAAAACCGATTTTAAGGTATTAGAAGACTTATAGAATTTTCCTTTGATATACACACCGTGCTTGGCAGGGGCTAAGACAATGTTTTGATTTCCCATAGATGGGTATCCTATAATTACAGCTGGATACATATCAATGTTTTGTACAACAACAAATGTATCAGCAAACATGCGTTTACCGACCTTGAACTGAACATGAGTTATGCCTACTACATTTAATTCATTATTTCCTATACCCGAGAGTCTCACTCCGGATTTTTCTATCGGAAAGATTTGTGTTCTAAATTTACAGCACATAATGTTGGTCGTAACTCATTTTGGCTTATTATTGTATGAATTCGTTGCAAATCAACGGGAGCATGCACTGTTTTACTTAATTCGGCCGTGTGTTTCATAGGAAAATCTATTGCCTCACAATGATCTGATAAAACATCAAATTGATTATTCAATACTATTGATGTTGACATGAATGACCTTGACCCAACATCACTCTCCTCGCCACTGGAGTTAATCATGTGGTATTTGCTTTGCTCTGCACATTCTGAAATTTAGTCTGACCTTGCGAGGTCTGGTTTGACGACCCAGGCTCAGTGTTATTCGAAGAAGTGTTTGTTTGTTTCGGATACTGAACTACATTGACGTTTGGCTGTTTCTTCTTATTGTTAAAATGAGGATTTTTCTTTTTATTTCCATATGGAACTGACTGTGGAATTGATTGTGTATTTCTAGGATTCTGTTCTGCAGTCCGCGATCAAGTGACCTTGACGTTTGCAATTATAACTCGTCATTCCCGCAACTTGACTATTATTAACTACATTTATCCCTTGTGGCTTTGTTTCATTCTATGCAAAAACTTGAGTTAACACGGGATCAAGGTCAGGACCCTTAGACAAATGTTTTTTTATCTGTTTATATACATCCAATTCCGTACTTGCAGGCGTTAACTTTTTATCAAAACACCGCACTAAAGCTTCAAGCAACATAAGTGTCATGCAAGTTAAATACATTAATCGTAAAAAATCTTTCACGGAGATGTTATCTCTAGTAACCTAAGTGGAATTACCTAAAATATCTTGATATTCATTAAGCCTATCAGCTATGAGAGCTGCTCTCTCAATAACATTAAGCCGATTCATAGTGGCTTGATTAAGTGTATTTCTTAACGTTAATACTACATCCAAGGCTTCTTCACCCCCATAGACAGCGCGTAACCTAACTTTGAAATCATCCCAGGTAACTGCTTCTTGAAATGAAACACCTCTTAGATACGCACTCGCATCCCCCTTGGAAAAATCTATAAAACTTTTAGCTTCTTGTAATTGTACAAAGGGGTCTACGATTTGTTTGGCATTTAAATGGGCATCGACAGATGAAATCCATGACTCCACATTTTGAGGCAACAACCCATTAACCCGACCCTGAAAAGGAAGGATTGCAGACCTGGCATTTACAAGCGTCACAATTGGGAGAGGATTAATCTGTCCTACACCACTAGGTCCAGGGATGAGGCTCACAGGGGGCGTCATGACTACTGTATTTCTTTTCCTTTCTCTTCGACCCCTTACAATTCTATCAAAATATCTATATGAATACAGACGTCCACTGCGTAAACGCATAAGCACCAAATGATAAAGATTATAACAAAATTCCCCAAAACAATGCTATTAATCCCAAGACATCTCCCGATAATTTCTGAAAGAAAACGGAATTAGCACAAAGAGAGAAAAATTCTAGATGAGAATTCGGAGTTGAACACAGTTTCCTTTAATGAAAGGAAAATAAAAGATTAGCAAACCACTCACCCCGGTAATAATCGACTAACGACTCGTGATAACTACACTTCACTGCCCAAACTGAAATGAATAAGAAAATTGTGCTTAGCTTTACATGGTTCTGTGATGTCGTCATATCCTCTCTCTCTCTTGATGTTTGGGTGAATGTGTCGGTCCAATTTCCTCTCTCTCTCTTGATGTTTGGGTGAATGTTTCGGTCCAATTTCCGTTGAATGTAGTGCTTCCTGGATATGTTTTGTAAGCGTTGAACGTCAGTCCTTGGGTTTCCTAGGATGTCGATTGAAGATCCAGTTCATCAGTTTGTATGTATAACATTCATTAAATGTTTTATTCTTCGATGGACTATGATACTTAGTCAAAATTGTAGATTCATTACTGTGGATTTCTTGAAGATCTTTCTCTGGTTTTTACAGCTTTATAGTTGATTTCTTGAAGATCTTCTCTAATTCTTAGAGTCTTATTGTTAATTTCTTGAAGATCTTTCTCTAATTCTTATAGTTTTATCGCTGCCACCATTTATTAGTGTGCTACTGTTATTAACACACATTGGGTATGTGTTGTTTGAGATGTTGAGTCTTGAAATAAAGTCAAGCATGTTAACTTTAAAATGGTTTATTCTCTAAAAACAACAGTGTTAACATCTCCATCACAGGAGTATAGCTGGTTTGGTCGGATGACCAATTCAGGTGAAGTATAGATAAGAACTGCCTAAAATATCGATATCACAGATATCGTATATTTAGTTGTCTCAGCATTTAAACACAATATGTAAACTTTACATTAGTCTAGGAAGACACCTGCATCCGGTGGCGACACAATCTTTCACACGGTATGCATTTGTGTTTATGCTTCAAAAAAATGTTACATTGCCGAGAGATGCAAAATGCATCCTGTTATGATTTTGTCTGACTACAGCAAATCTCACGCTAGTTTCTTCTTCCACAATGACATATTACGTCATGTGTTTTAAACATGTAATAACTAACTATTACATATGAATTAGAAAGTTTCTGATCCATACATTTTATGTATCTTTTTTCCTTAAAGTTATTAACATTACAGCATAATCTGACATTGTTTAAAAAAAACAGCAGATAGAGACTAATTTCTTGCTTAAAATAAGCATTTAAAAAAAAAATACCCTTATCCTTCATATTCAATTAACATTCAGTGAATTAAAGATCCTCGTTTTTAACAGAGAATAAGTTATATATATATATATATATATATATATATATATATATATATATATATATATATATATATATATATATATATATATAAATATATATATACACACACACACATACACACACACACACATATATATATATATATATATATATATATATATATATATATATATATATATATATATATATATATATATATATATATATATATATATATATATATATATATATATATATATATATATATATATATATATATATATATATATATATATATATATATGAACAAAACTATAGCCTACTATATCTCCAAATACCCTTTTTTTTTACATTGCGTACTTTTTGGAATAATTTATTGTCCATTTGGGATACCATTTGATGATCCAATGGGTTCGTTTTAGATTGCCTTGCCTTATGGAAGACATGGGCTCTTGCGTTCACAGCCTGTGCAGAAATAGTTGGAGATAAGCCTAACCTCCCAGAAATGTTCTTCAGCTCTTCTCCACTTCAGCAACTGCCACAGCTCCAGCTGCTGCACCTAAACCCCAGTGGATGATACCTCTCCAGAGACCTTAATTGCCACCAATCTTCCACCAATCCCAATCCAATCATTCCTGCCACACCAGTACCGCCTCCTTCCCTTAATCCTTCTTCTAATCCTTCTCCATCCCAATCCTCAGCCAACCAAGAAAATCCTTGTCCCTTGAAGACCTAATCCCCCTATTCCTCCAACTTTCACCAAGCTCCTCTCCCTTTTTAAAGTTTCCAAATCCCTTATCCAAATCCTCCTTTCCTCCCAGATCAACCCGTCCTTCGCACCGCCCTAAATCCCATTCTTCATCATTCCATGAGCAGAAATAAATTCTATTCATAATTGCTCCTTTCTCCACTGCTCACAATCCTTCCCCTTTTGGACCAAAAGTCGTTGCCCTTTAGACTCAAAAGTGAGTATTAATATAGATATAATTAATACTATTAAATAATCTTTGTAAATGAAATTGTATTTTACTTTAAACCTTAGTATAATGTGAGTACTTTTACACAAATACATCATAATGCAAAATATTTCTTTAAAATAGAAAAACTTGGGAGGTTAGGCTGCTCCTCCGATTCTAAGAACTACCACATGTTTTTGTATTATCTTGTTCAACTGTATTTTTTAAGAGAAGAGACTTATTGTGGGTCTCTTACTCATTAAATGTGTTATTTCACTTATGAAATGAATATGAGAGTGATACAATTTCGTACATCATTAGTGATATCTTTTTCTCATACTTTTTTCATTTTTACTAATTGTCAACCAATAAATGATATTTTAGCAAATTCTACAGATTTTTTGGTTGTGTGTAATGAATGTGAAACGCAGTGATGATTGTGAAGTAATGATTCCCATAATTGCTATCTCAATAATTCTTGTTAGATTCATCAGTTCTTTTAATTCATCATCAGCTGAAGTCGACGAGAGAAAGAATTCTTTCTAAAAGTTGAAATAATAGATATATTTACATACAAATGTAGTATACTCTCTAGATGCCATATTTGAATTGCTGGAAACTTTTTGGACAAAATTAGGATAATATATTTTGATTTTCTCCACTTAGCCTAAGTAGGATAAAAACAGAGGTATTTTAGGAACATGCTCAATAAGCAATACCTTCCTGCTCCTAGCAGTCAGTCAACACAGTTTATCAAACGTTTCTTTAGAGAATATTCATGCAAAATATTCTTTATAAAAACAATGTTTTAAGGTAATATCCAGCAGTTTTACTATAATATCTAGTATAGAACAGAGAAAAATTACAGTCCGTGATACCTTAGGTTACCAACTTTACCAGACATTGGGACAGAGCTTTCGTTAATACCTGTTTGGATGTCACCCAAATTTCATAAACTTTTTTTCTATTCAACCACCATAAACTTTCTTTTATTTCATTTAATTTTAGTTTTTTAAGCATCATCAGATCACCAACGCTGTAAGAAACTGGTTTCAAGTTTCAGCAGAATCATCGTCATGATTAAACCCTCCGTCTATTTGTTTCTATTACTTATTCTAATGTCAAATAATGTTTTGTATCCCACCAACAGACAATGACCACGGTCCTCTGAAACAAATAGAACAATATAATACTATTTTACCAGACTTTTCTTGACTGACCATGTTCCCCAGATCAAGGTGAAATGAAAGAAGTCTTTCTTGATCCTGAAGTAGCTGTCTCCATGAGGAGGACAGAATCAGCCACTTGTCTAAGTATCTCAGCTGATGAATATGTTATTGTAATTGTAATTGTTCAGTGGCTACTTTCATCTCATTCAAAAATATCCAACTCCTAAATCATCTGTATTATCGAGGCCAGTATTGAAATTATCTAGTAACTATATCAGTTTTGACTACATCGTGCCTGTCCTTGATAAATTAACTTACCTCATAATGGAAATAAACTTTCTCCTTTAAGACCTTTTAATTTCCTTTATTTTATTGGTAGGTTACGATGGTTTTAACTAGCGGTTACTTGTTTTGCTCTTTATTGTATATCGTTGGTGTTTGTCTATGCAATTTTTGATGTTCCTATCCATTTTGTTCATATTATTATGTTTAGTTTTGGGCATTATTGTTGGAAATAATAGTCAGCTTTTTGTTTGTACATCGCCACTTTTCTCTTCTCGATCGGTTTATTTCTTTTGGTTATAGTCCAGTTATTATAAATTCTATTTACTGAAGCCAAGGTCATGCATAAATACAAACATCACAGTAAGAATTTAATGTAAATTCTAAATTAATATCCTTCCCTGGCTTGCTATTTTGAGCCATACTAATGTTAAATGTGGTTCCTATCAGGAATCCTGTATTATTACCTTTTTACCACTTTCTTTGAATTAAGAACGATCATATGATCGTTCTATTGTTTCGACTGGTCAAGAGTTGAAGTCTGGAACCCGTCGCTGGATCTAGAGAGTCGGCTCCAACATATACCAGTGAACTAATATGCAGTAAGAATGGCT
>NC_090749.1:89139789-89297289 GCF_036898095.1 Palaemon carinicauda | reverse complement strand
AAGGAGGGGTTGGTCTAGGAAGAATGGATGAATTGAATGAGGGATTTGGGAACTTGACAAAGGTAAAAGAGGTTGCAGAAAAGTTGGAGGAATATGAAGATCAGGTCTTCAAGGGACAAGGTCTATTGGATGGGTTGGGATAGGGACGGAGAAGGAACAGGGGGAGCTAGGTGTTGGTGCTGGTAGATTAGAGATAATAGAGACTGGAACAGTGGAAAGTTGGTATTGAGGCTTCTGGCAAGGAGCTCTCTTAGGTTTAGGCAGCTGCTGGAGCTAAGACTGTGGTGGAGGTGGGCTTAGCTTCTAGGTGTCTTTCAAGGCTGCAATCCTTCTCAGACGGTCTGGGTACATTTGGGACATCTTTGAATGGTGTCCTTCCCCTCCTAGTGGGCACTGTTGCAGAGTGTGGTCGTGTGATGTTTATTTTTATCATTCATTATTATTATTATTATTATTATTATTATTATTATTATTATTATTACTTCCTAAGCTACAACCCTAGTTGAAAAAGCAGGATGTTATAAGTAGGGGACCCCAACAGGATAAATAGCCCAGTGAGGAAAGGAAACAAGGAAAAATAAAATATTTTCAGAACAGTAAAATCTTCTAAATAAATATTTCCTATATAAACTATAAAAACTTTAACAAAACAAGAGAAAGAGAAACCAGATAGAATAGTGTGCCCGAGTGTACCCTCAAGCAAGAAAACTCTAACCCAAGACAGTGGAAGACCATGGTACAGAGGCTATGGCACTATCCAAGACTAGAGAACAATGGTTTGATTTTGGAGTGTCCTTCTCCTAGAAGAGCTGCTGACCATAGCTAAAAAGTCTATTCTACCCTTACCAAGAGGAAAGTAGCCATTGAACAATTAGAGTACAGTAAATAACCACCTGGGTTAGGAAGAATTGTTCGGTAATCAGTGTTATCAGGTGTATGAGGATAGAAGAGAATCTGTAAAGAATATGTGTGGGGAAAGTGAAAATGAACCGTA
Organism: Palaemon carinicauda; assembly: GCF_036898095.1. NCBI lineage: Eukaryota > Metazoa > Arthropoda > Malacostraca > Decapoda > Palaemonidae > Palaemon > Palaemon carinicauda. The sequence continues at coordinate 89,296,295 of NC_090749.1, read as the reverse complement.
ACCAGAGAGAAGGATCCAATATTGTACTGTCTGGCCAGTCAAAGGACCCCATATCTCTCTAGCGGTAGTATCTCAACGGGTGGCTGGTGCCCTGGCCATCCTACTACCAACCAGTAACTACAAATATTGAGGCCTTTGAAGTCTGTGCAATAGTGCATGTGATGCTGACAATAATAATACCAAAGTGGTTCTTGTTGGGTGTATGGTATTGGTTATCCAAAGTGAAATGACACCATCACATATAACTGGAATAATATCCATTCATTAATGTTATTATACATCCCATACTATATCGGCGATTCTTCTTGGTGGGATGTAATGATACGTTGGTATTGTTAAAATACATTTAATGGCTTCAAGATGACATTGCTCCTCAGCTCTCAACGTGTCTAGACAACTTCTGACTCTCGAGTGAGAATATGTAAAAAAAAAAAAAAGAAACTCGCACACATACATAGAAAAAACAAGTGAGCATAGCTCTCAAAAAGATCGAATCTTATTGCAATACAAAAGTAAGAAGACTCGCATCCTAACTCTAGGACAATTAATGAATGATTAAATCCTTCATAACATACGCTACTACACTTATGAACTGTACCTAACCATACTCTAACAATGCAATACTGTGCAACATTACTCTTAATACCCGTGGTGCATATAGTATTACAGTACAAAATACATAATAAAGATAAAGATAAGAAGCCCCATAACTGACAAGTAAAGAAAACCACTCCTGAATTTGAGAAAGTAAAGATGAGGTCTCCCTAAAGGGATCAAGTATAGTTAAACACTCCCGCTAGGAGCGAGCAGTCATATTATCATGGTTTCAACTTTAATCACATTATTATATTATTTTGACGTTGATGAGTGAACAAAACTATAATATTAATGTCATTAAAATATAAGAAATATTAAAATCATTGAAATTTGACGTTGAGTCCCGAAATCATAAACACAAAAATTTAATTAAATAATATTGTCTTGCGATAGTGTTACAAAACCTATGAAAATTGTTATTTGTTCGTAAACTCCATATGAATTCATGCAAAAATTCCCAAGTAATTTCCGTTTACATCTGATCATCCGTTTTACCCTTATTTTGCGTATGTTCCAGTAGCTCTCTACTACTTGTGTATGAGCGCCTATAGCCCTGTCTACAAAATTCAAGAATGTTTCTGCATGCTATCCATTGATCACTGTGAATAATTGTTCCAGGCATGACTACTTTCCTAATTATCAGCAACAGTGTTTTGGCATTGCGCGAGTCGACTATCTCCACATAACCCAGGCCTGGTGATGAATTAGGATCAACTATTTCAAATACCCATAGTGGAGTCTTAGGAGAACGTCCTGTATGGTGTTTTTGTTTATGGCTAAAAAAGATTCCTCAATTAGTACTGTTGGTCCTAGTCCACCAAGCTTGATAGGGTTCCTTTCAAAATGTTTCACTCAAATTTCACGAAAAAAAGTAAACATGTTAATAACTGTAACTTTTGAAACATTCAATAACTGTACGGTCTGCAAAACAATCGGTTCCTGACAGCAGAAGAAGATTCCTTATATACACTTTTGTAAAGAAAGCTTTGAGCGATAAAAAAAATAATCTTTGTGAATTGATTCGTAGCGCTTATATTTACTGCATTCCTCAACTTGGTACTTCCAGACATATTTGTCTTGAATTGAAGAACGTTTTGTCCACTTCATTAAAAGGCTACACTGAATGCAATTCAGTTCAGCCTTCAAAAGATTCTGTTGCTTCATTCAGGTAATCGCAGGAGCCGGGTCCTCAACCAACAGGGGCTTAATAATTTGTTCATACAAAGAATCGTCCATGTTAGGAGTGGTTTCCTTAAGACTTTCTAAGGTATATCATACTAAAAAGTAAAATGTTACCTCCTAAGACAATAAGCAATGGTTTAAAAATCCTTAAGAGGAAACAACCCACCAGAGCAGCAAAAGCTATATCCTCAAAAAAGAAGAGCAAACAACTCGTTAATCGAGTGAGTGTTGAACTATTCAAAAGAAAAACCAATCTGTCAGAACAACTTGGGGCTGTCCTGAGTTTCTGCTTTTACCTACAAGCTTTTACTCTAGGCAAGACTTATTGCTTGCTCGGTTTTTATTCCTCATGATCAACCTACTTGTTTGCTAGATTGCTTTATGTAAGGCACAGGCTCTTGCTGTCATGTTGAGAAGCTCTTGGCTTTGTTTGCTTTGATAGGGTTGTGAATAAGGGCATACGTTGTCTTGCTAACTTGCCTTAATATAAAGTAACCAAAATAGATATTTTTCTGATTGCATATACAATAGAGGGTTAATATATGATAGTTTAATTGCTAGCGAAAAAGAAATTCGCTTTAAGAAATGGACAAGTGCTGGCTATCTTTTTTTTCTTTTCTTCATGTTACATGGGGGCTTTGGTGTAATAACTTACGCATCGGTTGATTTAACTGTGAAGTCTGTTTTTTACTCCAAGTCTATTGTTTACATTTGAGAGACTGAATGGGACTTTCTACGCATGCGTTTTTTTTTCCACGGATTGTGGAGCTTTCTGTGCATCTACAATGACGTATCTGTCAGGTGGTTTTTTTAAACCAATTAAAAGCTTATAAGTAGGCTACTTCTTCATAAGTTCCCAGATGTACTTTTACGACACCTATCCCCAACCCCTTTTCGTCTTCAGTTTCATCATGGCTTCGATATGTAAAGGTCGTTCTCTGAGGGAGTTTTCATTTTCTCTCTCTCTCTCTCTCTCTCTCTCACCACACCCATTTCATTTCTGTCAGAGGTCAATTAAGGTTGTGATGGAAAACAGAGGCAGCAGGAAAGTTCTGGACCTTTTTAAAATATGCTCAGATATCAGATAATTATACTAGCATTTGAAATTCACATACACAATGGAACATTTTACTTTATTGCTCAGGCAGTATTGCCAAATCTACATTGATCTAATCATTAATTTATGAGATTAACCTGTGAATGTTTGAGATATTTAAAAAAAAAAATGAAAGTCGAGTCTAAACCAGGAAGAGAGCTAATAGTCTCCTCCCTCCAAAAATAGTTTTCAGTTAGTCAAGGAACTATGGCTTTCCCCTTGCCCATGAACCGAATTGAAGAAATCCAGCCTTCCATAACTGAGGACATAAAACTTTATAATTCCAGTTTTATGGTATTTTTCATCAATTTTTTATTTTAGGATAATTCCTGATGATAAATCATAATGTGTCTAATTTTTTAATGCTATTTTATTATAATGAAATAAAATAGTCATTATCAATTATTATATCTATACAGTTACTGTACTGATTCTCGAAGCAGCATTTCTGCAAAATCAAGCAGGTAGACGTGTGCAATCAGAAAAATGTCTATTTTGTTTAATTTCTATTAAGGGAAGTTAGCAGGACACCGCAGGCCCTTATTCTTAACCCTATCAAAGCCAAGAGCTTCTCAACATGACTCGGAAATAAACACCAATTAACATGATAGGAAATTAACATTCATTTTATTATTACTTTTCTCGCTGTTAATGAAATCGTAGACTAAATAGACTCATGGATTATTATACACCGAGAATTGAGACTTGAGGTTTCGTTTCCCAATTGTTCTTCAGTGGGAACCTTGAGCGAGGGTGTTATAGGAGAGAAAATGGGAGGATGGAAGAGGAGATTCTCGCTTTAATTATTGAGTCTTATTATGGGAAAAGACCTTACGACCTCTTCTCCTTTCAAAGATAGTATCTTCGGAATTGATTTCATCAGTAGTTTCAGAATTCAGAGTGTTGTTGTTGCTGTGGATTAAAGCCAACAGTTCTTGTTGGCACGGGTCATTCCTTGGCTGGCCTGTAGATGACCTGTATAGATATATAAGGTTGGTTATCACATAAGAGGAAATTTGAAAAGTTTTCAGTAGTAGAGATAGTTGTGGACGGTAAGGATGGCGGTGGTAGTTATTAATAGAGTACCATCATTTCAAGGATAGTGGTAGTTAGAAAGTTCAGGGTGTAAGGCCTTTTTTTGGGCTCAAGCCATGGCGTCCTGATGGAAGGTTCCTTTTTGGTAGCTTCCCTGGGTATATAACTACTAAAATATTCCCAGAGAATTTAACCACAGGTTATCACAGAATTCTAACTTCTGGAGCGAGTATCCTAAAGGTTTCCCTTTAAGACATCGTATATCAACAGGGGACGCATGTATTAACGCGCCACATAGCTATCTGCACCCCATACAGAGTTAACACTTCGATATGGAGGGACAGAGAATAGCTGGGGAGCAGGGACGTGCAGAAGGGGGGTGCTAGGGGTGCCCAAGCACCTGCCCCTTTTGCTACTGTATTAAAAGTGCCCTTTTGAGAGGGATGTATTATAGGCCGGCTGCCTATCTGTCAATGATAATAATAATAATAATAGTAATAATAATAATAATAATAATAATAATACTAATTATTATTATTATTATCATTATTATCATTATTATTATTATTATTATTATCATAATTATTAACTCTTGGTTTGAGTATTCACCTCAGAAAGATGCCATGTTCTGCTTCAGCTGTCGTCTGTTTTTGAATGAGGAAAAGTACAGGGGCCGAGTAGCTTGGAAATCAGAGGGCATAAGCCGTTGGAGGACAGCTTCAGAGAAAATAAAGGAGCATGCTAGTTCAGAATCTCACATGATTGGTGGGGTTCGATGGGAAGGGTTCCAAAGTCAAGCATTAGATATTGCTATAGAAACAGCTTATCACGAAGTACAAGCTGCTAGAGACAAAGAGAAGCAGAGAAACAGAAATGTTATGTAGGTTGATATCCATTACTGTATACTTGGTAAGACAATGTTTAGCAAGTATGACAATGTAGTTAAATTGCACCTGGATGTAATAAAAAAAAAAAAGAAATACTGAAAAGATCCCAAGTGTCATAGCTTTCAAATAACATAGATGATATGCGTGGACAAGGATATGATGGGGCAGCAAATATGAGTGGAATATACAATGGATTACAGTCAAGACTCCAAAGACAGAACCCAAAGGCACTCTATGTACACTGCCATCCACACAGCCTTAATTTAGAATTAGTCGAAAGTGCAAAATCAAGTATTCAGTTTATAACTTTTTTCAGTTCTGTGGAGAAACTGTATGCTTTTATTGCTAAATCTTGAAAATGGCATACTGCTTTCATGGAGATCCAGAAAGCAATGTATCCAGAAGACTGCCCACTTCAACTTAAGAAGCTATCAGATACAAGATGGGCTTGCAGAGATTCAGCTCTTAGAACCATGAGGAAGGTCATCTCAGCTCTAAAGCAATTTTTAGAAGAGATAGTGCAAAATATCCTCCTGATGCATCAGCAGGGGATGCCTCAATATAGCTGCAAAGTATTAACTTTGAATTTCTTTTTTGTCTTGAGACTGCCACCCCAGTTTTTCAAGAAACTGCCAATGCCTCTAATGCCCTACAACAGAATGACTTTGATTTGGCTGCCTCCTATAGAATTGTGGAGGGAGTGCTACAAAGTTTGAGAGAATTAAGAAATGATGGAAGTTTCAGATTTTTACAAATGTTAAAGAGAGCTGAATCCATGGCCATCGACCTCCCCTCTGGGATTCCTGGACAAGGCAGAAGAAGAAAAATGCCTGAAAGATACAAGTACAGTGCTACATCTGCTACTGAGGACCAACAATACCAATCCTTGGATGAGTACTACCATATGAGAGTATTTTATGTGTTTTTAGATATAATATCACGAGAGCTAAAATGAAGATTGAAATAGGTGGAGATAACACAACGTGGGGTATCCTAAATGCCTTTCATTGTATGACAGTCCAAGATAACTGGAAAGAACCTGTGAATGAAGAGGCATTCGAGTCATTGCAAAAATTATGCCAGTTTTATGTTTGAAGAAGTGGACAAGCTACGGTTGGAATAAAAGATCTTCTATTCCTCATTTCCTTGCCTGCCACAGACCAATGCAGCTACAATGCTCAACCTGATGAAAGAAAACAATGTCTAGGAGATTTTGCCTTTTATGCTTAAACTCTTAACAATTTATGCCACTCTAAGCGTCACAACTGCAACAGAGGAAAGGACCTCCTCCAAACTCAAGCTGGTGAAGACAAAGCTACTCAGCCTGTCTAGTGAGGAGAGGTTATCTGATCTTTTGTTGCTAGCAGTTGAAAAGAATATCACAATCAACAACAGTGAAGTTATCAGCATATTGAAAGAAATGGCACACAGAAGGGTTCTCTTATAAATATACAATGAGAAGGTCTGGTTATTAGCCAAGTTTATTGATCATACTGATTGATTTTCTTTGTCATTTATATAAAAGTAATATATATAATTTTCCTTTTGTTAAATTTCCTCGTTCTACTGGTAGTCAGTACTGTAGATTTTATGTTCATAAAAAACATTAGCCCACTGATACCTATATCAGTCATGTTTATCTCTTTCTTGAAATATTAATGGCTATTTTAAATAAATTTTAAAGAATATAGAGCCGGTATATATTTAGCCTCATTCATTTCTATATTTTTGCCCTTTTTTTCACTTGAGCACCTGCCCTGAAAAAGTTCTCTGCACGTCCCTGCTGGGGAGCTGTTCCACAGCGAATCCCGTCCGTGGCTACTTTTGGTACTCGAGACGTAAACAAACGGGCGCCACCGCTAGATGACGCCACGTCCGTCCTCATCCTTCATTTAGTAGCTCGCCTTACTAGTCGGATTTTTCCCTGTGTGATCTTTATCGACTTGCATCTTAGCCATGTCTCTACCCTCGGCCTCGCCTTCTTCTGGAAAGTTGAGTACAAGGTTCCAGTATTGTTTATATAAGCTCTGACCATAAAGTAACTTTTACTTTTCGAGATATTTGATGTTTTGTGGCAGAGCTGTGCCGCGACCGGACCGGCCATTTTATGGCGTCGCTGTTGTTTTTTCATGCCTTATTTAGATAGCCTCAACAGCGTTTTCCGGCCTCATTAATTAATCGATACTATTAGTTATTTAGTCTTCATAGCTAGGAACTTTTATATCGTGTTTTGACGCTTTATTATCGGTCATCAACTGACCCCATACCAGTTGGCTAGTATAGCCCTAGGCCAGAGCGCCTATATCAGTGTTCATGCATGATATTTATCAGTGATCCTAGGTTTATTTATGAAGATAGTGGCATTATTTTACAATACTATTGACTGTGATGCAAGTGTTTTCGCCTTCAGGGACCATATAAGGGACAGGTTAGATAGTGTGTCTTTCTAACCTAACCTACAAGTAGGACCCCTATATGCTTCCTTCATCCCCTGCCTTAGGGCATCCCCTCTGTGTAGCCTTGCTCCCCCTACCACGTAAGGGGATCAAGCTCTTACCAGAGTATTTTATCGCTTCTCTGTCCTCCCTAAGGGAATGATCCCCCCTTAGGGTTGCGTCCGAGAATGAGGAACGGCTAGTCCTTCCTCTATTGCTGGGGCTAGGTCTCCGACCTTCCCTGCAATAGCGATACGTCTTCCATCCTTCCTAGTTCAGGGTGTAACATCCCTGCTCTAGGTTAGGTTTTGGAGGGGTTAGTTCTGTACCTTGCTGAAACGATACCCATGCACCGTTTTCAGACAGGCTGCCTTACCTTAGGCTAGGGAGTGTCCTCCCTTCCTTGGTGGCCGCTCTGGTACAGAACCTCCTCCACAGAAGACCCTTCTCTTCTCCCCTCCCCACCTATCTCTTGTATGGCCTAGCCCATACTTAGGTTAGTCTATACCCATCTGTCCCCTGTCCTACAACTCCTCCTTAGGGTGGAGTGATAGGGCTACCTTGAGCTCCTGTGTGCAGTCCGCTCTGGTACATATACCCTTCATAGTGTCCTATGGGGTTAACCACTGGATGCAATCTGTCTACAGGGGTTCTCCCCCCTCTTGGGTGTTCCCTGCCCTCCCTTGGGCCCCCTTAGCTCCCGGTCCTCTGCGGCCCCTGCTTCTGGGTGATAGGGCTAACCTCTATCATGGGTACACCCTCTCAGGTGGGATGCCTTGGGGTCCGTGGCCGGACCCCTACATCCCCCCCCCCCTTCTGTCTCTTTCACTATCCTGGTGCCGGTCCCTTGCCGCCTCTACTGTCGGTGATACCCACCTCCTACCTTGGTGACTTACCCCTTGCCCTTTGGGCCGTCAGTCCTCCGTGTGCCGGGGGACTGCCGCCTGCCGCCGGCACCTAGCCGATGGCCTTCCCTCTTTCCTCATAGCTTCAGTCGTCCGTCCACCGACCGGCCCCCGGAGTGCCGGCATCCGCTGCCGGCAGTCCGGTTCTGCTATAACCATCCTTGTTCCCGTCACCAATCCGGCAACCTCCGGCTGCCGGAGCCGCCGCTCCCTGCCGGCGTGGCACAGGTGTTACTCTTGACTTCTATATTGTCTTCCCTAATGCCAGAAACTCTGCTGGAGCGGCCTCTGGCGTGCCGGAGGTCTGCCGGAGCCTTCCGGAGGCGTCAAGGCGACTTGCACCCCCTTGTACTAGCTTTCATCTGATGTTGATAGCCCTACATTGCAACCAGATGGTTTGATTACATAATGGATAGGTATTGCCTTACCGTTCCATTAGTAACCATGCTGTCTTCTTGCATATCACAGATTTCCAGCATGCTACGTGTATCTTAGCACGGCCGGTTACCGGAAACCGTTACCCTATGGGATCTTCTACGTTCCCAATCCTTGGGTCTGAGTGGCCTCAGTCCCAGTTCTATATCCTTGGCAATCCCCACTAGAATTCCCACTGCCTTCATGGCATGCTATGCTGAATTCTGCCCTGTGTCCTCGGTCACAACAAATTGCCTACGGATAAGGTTACGGTAACCGGCCGGGCGGGTTACACGGAGGATGTGTCTATCTCCTTCTTTTCCGCCCACTCTCTGAACGTCACAGTATTTCTACCACTGAATATTAGGTTAAAGATTAATCACTTAATACTTAACCTTGAAATAGAAGTCATCCTTATGACTCCCCCATACTCATGTCCTCTTTCTCTTACAGGAGGAGTACGTGAAGTGCGACCATGGCTTCTGTGGAGTGAAGCGCCCGCACTTTTATGGGCACACGGCGTGTAGGACTCACGCCCCTTGTGCAAACAAAAAAGGTGATCTGAAGTTCTGGGACCCACTGAACTGTACGGTCTACCAGGAACGCCTGGTCGAGGCGTTCAATAACCCTCCCTCAGCGGAGGTTAGGGACGCTTCTCGAGAGAAGCTACGCAAATGGGTGCGTGGCTTCCAGAAGAACGCCATTGGACCGTACTTTGCCACCGAAGACTTGAGGGCCTTACTGTTTCCAAAGGCATCCCCAGACTCTGTGGTCCCCAAGGATCAGATCCCCACCGTCCAGATCACGGTGGAACCCGATGTTGTCATGGCTCAGTCCATGCACGAGTGTCGCCTGGATACCGACAACGCGGAATGTATGTCGGAAATGTCGGAGACAACGGAGAGGAACCTCATGGCCGAAGAATTGGACTATGAGTAGGACCAAGTGGAATACGCTGGGTCGGAGCAAGAGGTCGCTCCGCCTTCCACCACCACCCCAACTCCTACACCGACGGAAGTATCACTCCCGTCTACCTCCGCCACCCCGGACCCCATCCCAACCAGCGCCCAGGAGATGTTTCGGACGCTCGAAGCCATCATGGACAAGAAACTCCGTGAGACACACGAATACATCAGGACCATGGGAAGTTCCAAGGAGCCGAAAAGGAACTCGGTTAAGGACCTCCCTGCATGCTCGCACGCCAACCCCTGGAGGTATGCCGAGCATATGCCGATCGCAACGGGCAGGATCTTCATCAGTGAGAAGGTCGGCTCGGTTGTCCTGGAAGAAGTGGAATTCTTCCCAAGTTTTGAGGCTTACCCGGACTGTTACATCCGGCTTCGATCCGAACCTGCCTCTAAAGAAGAGACCGAACCTAAGGAGGTGATAGTGTTCGATCTCCCGAAGGCCCAGGCTATGATGGCCAACACCCTTAAAAGTAGGGGTTTTACCTGCTCAAAGCTTCCGGCGTTGAGCAAGAAGCACCCTACCTACGTCGCACCTGATGATGTGATCCTCCCCTTCATGGATAAGGCCTTCGCAGCGGTACACAGGGCAGTGGAAGAAGGGAAACCTTTCCCTGCACTGGAGGAGTGCAGACCCTTCTCCCTGGTCACTCCCCCCGATGCTCGACACTGGAAGGATGTCCAACATACCTTCGTGGTGGGAAAACTAGATCCTGACGTTGCTGGACGTCAGTTTAACGGAGACCTCCCGAAACTTAATGACCACCTCCTTCGTCGGGAACAAGATACGAAAGAAAGACTTGCCGCATCCATGTCCCTCCAGGTCCAGCTTGACGTCATGGCCGGTGACACTAGAGTCCCCGACCACTACATGGTGCTCGCCAAGACGCATCTGGCGACTGTAGTCAAGGACTTACACAGCTTCATGAAGGCTCGGAGAGCCTGTCGTGAATTCGTGTTCTCAAGTGCCACAGTGAGACACGAACCCCGGAGGCTGATTTCCTCCAACATCTGGGGTAAGCACCTCTTTCCCTCTGATCTGGTGAAAGAGATTACCGACAAGGCCGCCACGGAGAACAGGAACCTTCTTCACAAGTGGGGCATGTCGAAGAAAAGGAAATCCTCTCAGGACGACGGCCCTCAACATAAGAGGAGATCCTCCAAGCCGAAACCCCAACAATGTCAACAGAGACGGCAGTTTCCGGGACCTGCTACTCCCCAAGTGGCTGTTCAGCCACAACAGACCTTTCAGCTGGTCACCCAACCGGTCTTGCCCCAATCACCGGTTTTCACCCCTGCCTTTGAGCAACAGACGACTACCTTTCGTCCCAAAGGTTGAGGCTCAAGCAGAGGTGCAGGCAAGAGACGCATCTCGCCGTCCCTCCAGAGGCAGAGGAGGAAAGGGAGCTAGCGGCCGAGGTGGTACACCCTCGGGACACCAGAAGCAATGAAGTGCTTCCGGTGGGAGGAAGACTCCGCCAATTCCAGGATCATCGGACCTTCGATCCCTGGGCACACAGCATCGTCGACAAGGGTCTAGGCTGGAGTTGGACTCAACACCCCCAACCTTCCAGCAATTCTTCCAACAATCTCCCCCCCTTCTGGAAGAATATGCCCTAGATCTCTTGAACAAGAAGGTGATTAGGAGGGTAAAGTCAACCAGGTTCCAAGGGAGACTGTTTTGCGTCCCCAAGAAGGACTCAGACAAGCTCAGAGTCATTCTAGTCTTATCCCCCCTCAACAAGTTCATAGCGAACAACAAGTTCAAGATGCTGACTCTTCATCAGATAAGGACCCCTCTGCCTCAGGGTTCCTACACGGTCTCCATAGACCTGGCGGATGCCTATTGGTACATTCCAATGAACCACCACGCTTCCTCCTACCTAGGATTTCGACTCCAAAAGGAAAAGCTACGCCTTCAGGGCCATGCCCTTCGGCCTCAACGTGGCCCCTCGGATCTTCACAAAGCTGGCAGATGCCACCGTTTAACAGCTGCGCCTCCGAGACGTCCAGGTGATGGCCTACCTCGACGACTGGCTAGCCTGGGCTCCATCGCCCGAGGATTGTTTAAAATCCTGCAACAAAGTCACCCAGTTCCTAGAACACCTGGGATTCAAGATAAACGCGAAGAAATCTCGCCTCTCTCCAGCTCAAAGGTTCCAATGTCTAAGAACCTAGTGGAACCTTCAGTCACACCGCCTTTCCATCCCCCAGAAGAAAAGGAAGGAAATAGCAGGGCCTGTCAAGCGACTGCTGAAATCCAAACGGATCTCAAGACGTCAGCAGGAACGAGTTCTAGGCTCTCTACAGTTCGCCTCAGTGACAAACCCAGTGCTACGTGCACAGCTAAAGGATGCCGCGGGAGTCTGGAGACGTTCTGCATCCATCGCTCGAAGAGACCTCAAGAGACGGCTCCCAAACAGACTTCGGCTGCTCCTCAAGCCGTGGTCGGAAGCAAAGGCCCTGAAAAGGTCCATTCCTCTTTAACACCCACCTCCATCACTCAACATCCACACGGATGCTTCGCTGGAGGGTTGGGGAGGTCACTCCCACCAAAAATAGGCTCAAGGCACATGGTCTCCCCTATTCAAGACGTTTCACATCAACATCTTGGAGGCCATGGCGGTCCTTCTAACGCTGAAGAAACTCTCCCCGCCTCCCTCGATCCATATTCGTCTATCCCTAGACAACTTGGTGGTAGTTCGATGTCTCAATCGCCAAGGCTCAAGGTCGCCCCAGATAATCAGGTGCTTCTGACAATCTTCCGTCTGGCAGAGAAGAAGAAATGGCACCTGTCTGCAGTTCACCTACAAGGATCCCGCAACGTGACGGCGGACGCTCTATCCCGGACAAGTCCGATAGAGTCGGAATGGTCTCTAGACGCAAGATCATTCTCCTTCATCCCTCACCAAGTCCCAGAACTTCAGACCGATCTCTTCGCAACGAGCGACAATAATCAACTTCCACGATATGTAGCCCCGTCCGAGGACCCCAAGGCAGAAGCAGTGGACGCCATGTCTCTGGACTGGAACAGATGGTCCAAGATCTACCTGTTCCCTCCCACCAACCTTCTGCTGAAAGTCCTCTCCAAGCTGAGAACCTTCAAAGGGACAGCGGCCCTAGTGGCTCCCAAGTGGCCCCGGAGCAATTGGTACCCCCTGGTCCTAGAGCTGCAGCCCTCGCTGATCCCTCTCCCGGGCCCAGTACTCTCCCAGCAAGTACAGAAGTCGACTGTCTTCGCTTCATCATCGAAAATCAAGGACCTTCATCTCATGATTTTCTCTCCCTAGCCGCGAAGAAAAGGTTTGGGATCTTGAAGAAAAGTCTAGACTTCCTCGAGGAATACAAGACCGAATCCACACGACGGCAATACGAATCATCCTGGAGAAAATGGGTCTCATTCGTCAAGGCAAAAATCCTACGGAAATCACCATTGAATTTTGCATGTCCTTCTTTATTCACCTTCACGGACAGGGCTTGGCAGCCAACACGATTTCTACTTGCAAATCGGCCTTGACTAGACCACTAATGTATGCCTCCAACTTGGACAATGATTCTTGCCCTCTCAAGGATCTGACTCAGAAAGTATCTTTCTTTTTGCTCTTGCTTCAGGAGCCCGAGTCAGCGAAATAGTGGCATTATCAAGGGACGAGGGCCACATCCTGTTTACAGATTCAGGTGACCTTACCCTCTTCCCGGATCCGACGTTTCTCGCCAAAAACGAATCACCCACCAAAAGATGGGGCCCTTGGAGAATATGCCCCCTGAAAGAAGATGCCTCTCTATGTCCAGTAGAGAGCCTCAAGGTCTATCTTCATAGAACTTCGGACTTTGGTGGAGGCCAACTCTTTAAAGGAGAAACTTCGGACAGCGACCTGTCACTGTAACAACTAAGAGCGAAAATCACCTACTTCATTCGCAGAGCGGATCCTGACAGTTCACCCGCCGGTCACGATCCTAGAAAAGTTGCATCGTCTCTGAATTTCTTTCAGAGTATGGATTTCGAAAGTCTTAAGAGTTTCACAGGCTGGAAATCCTCGCGTGTTTTCTTCAAACATTATGCGAAACAAGTGCACGAAGTCAAACATTTGTGGTAGCCGCAGGTAGTGTTATGAAACCTGCACCTAACTCTGCATAGAACAGTGAGTTATTTGAGACTCTAACTCCTCGGGTGCCTATGTTGACCCTCGCGTGATACGTAGTGATTTCAAAAACACTTAGTGCTTTTTCATAGACTGTTCTTCTCCCAGGTGAAATGTCATAGTCGTCACATGAGTGCCGCATGCCTAGAGCATGATGTGTTTTATTTTAATAGACTGACGTTCCTCTGGAACGAGTGCCTACTAATAATTTGAAATTCCCTTTCAGATTCAAGAGCAAGTCTTTCATGACTATGTACATTATAATTTATTGTAAATAACTTTTACAATTTTATTGCATTTCCTTAACATGTTCTGCAATGGTGAAATAAAATTTCTATTTTATTACTTGTGCGTCTCAATCCGCTCCTACTTATACCATGAAATACATGACTGTCATAGTTTTATTATCCCCTTACTCTTATGTCGATGAAGATGACTAAGGGTTCAACCCTTATCATATACTCACTTCTGCAATGTAATATTCCTACTCGAATACTTACTTACATCATACCTTAGAGACCAGACGACTCTATTTACATACAGTGCCTAACCACCACTTGTCTGCCTTTGTGAATGTTCCTATATGAATGCCAACCATTCAGTCTTGTCTCCGAGTTCTTCATGTTCTCCCAACAAGGTGAGTAGCCCTTCGATGACCACTTTGATCTTCGGCATGGTCCGTTGGGACTTCGCTGCCAGGGGGGGCAGGAAGTTTCTTCCCATCGGTTCTCTTATTGAGGTTACTATGCTTATCCTGTCAAAGCCCTAGGCACTTCCACTACAAGGGGAAAATCTACCACGATACATTGATTCTCTGGTACTCTTCCATCAGGACGCCATGGCTTGAGCCCAAAAAACGGATTTTGAGCGAAGCGAAAAATCTATTTTTGGGTGAGATAGCCATGGCGTCCTGATGGACCCTCCCTGCTACTTCGTTCAGTTTGTCAGGTCCCACCCTGCGCTGCTGTATCATGGTGATCGGCAAGCAACTGGCTTCAGGATGAGGACGGACGTGGCGTCATCTAGCGGTGGCGCCCGTTTGTTTACGTCTCGAGTACCAAAAGTAGCCACATACGGGATTAGCTGTGGAACACCTCCCCAGCTATTCTCTGTCCCTCCATATCGAAGTGTTAACTCTGTATGGGGTGCAGATAGCTATGTGGCGCGTTAATACATGCGTCCCCTGTTGATATACGATGTCTTAAAGGGAAACCTTTAGGATACTCGCTCCAGAAGTTAGAATTCTGTGATAACCTGTGGTTAAATTCTCTGGGAATATCTTAGTAGTTATATACCCAAGGAAGCTACCAAAAAGGAACCTTCCATCAGGACGCCATGGCTATCTCACCCAAAAATAGATTTTTCGCTTCGCTCAAAATCCGTTGAATAGTAAGAGTTGTTGTTGTGGATTGAAGCCAAGAATTTTAAACCTGAGCTGCCTGGTTGGTTGGTTGGTGAAGATTGCCATGCCTGTAGCATGACACGGGCTCTTGTCCTGGACAGCCCGTAAGAGGATAGCAATCTGGAATGAGAACTCCAAAGGAGCAAAAATTGGTGTATTAAAAAGAAAAGGTTGGATTTGAAAGACTCTGGAACAGGGAAAAGGATGCAAGATGAGGGATAAAGGAGGGATTTGACAAGAATGGAAATGGGCAGAAAGTAACCCGAAAAAGGGGACTCCTTTTTAGGTCCACGAAAGAAAAGTTTTAGTTAGAGAAAAAGTATTGATAGCAGCAAATCCTAGTAAGTAGGAGAGGACTGGGAGAGGAGAGAAGGATTTTCAGTAGGAGAGAATAGGAGTAGGTCTAAGCAAAGAGCCTTATCCATGCTCTGTGGCTGGAAACTAGATTTGTTGCAGGCGTTGCAGGAAGGTAGAGGTCGAGAATAAGGAAAGGACTCTAGTAAGGATCTGGAAGGCGATATGTATGAGGTCTTGCAAGGTGAGAGACTCAATTTCTTGAGCCAAGGTTTGGGAAGGGAATGAGGATGAGGGTCGTTGCTGGTCCTTATGAGGAGCAGTTGCAGGTCGGTGCTGATCCTTATGAGGAACAGTTGCTGGTCAGTGCTTGTCCCTCTGAGGAACAGTTGCTGGTCGGTGCTGGTACTTATGAGGAGCAGTTACAGGTTGAGGTCGGTGCTGGTCCTTATGAGGAGCAGTTGCAGGTCAGTGCTGATCCTAATGAGGAACAGTTGCTGGTCGGTGCTGGTCCTTATGAGGAGCAGTTGCAGGTCGGTGCTGGTCCTTATGAGGAGCAGTTACAGGTCGTTGCTGATCCTTTTGAGGAGCAGTTGCAGGTGCAGGTGCATGAGCAGTAGCTGGCTGGCGCTGTCTTCTCTGGCAAGGAGTTCACTGGTCTTTCTGTGGTTGGATTGGAGATGGTTTCTTTTGGTTTAGAGAGGATGCATTCTTCATAGCTGCTATCCTCTTGAGACGTTCCGGGCAGCGCTTATTCCAGGCATGATATGGCCTGGAACAATTGGGGCACTTGGATGTAGTATGTCGTCCTTCTTTGTGGGCCTTAATGAACACTTCTGTGCAATGTCGCTAGCTGCACACACCACAGATGATGGGGCCTATGCATTCTTCTTTGTGATGTCCAAAACGTTGGCATCTATAGCATCGAAGGGGCTCAGGTGTATATTCTTCGATGGGGAAAGTTCCCCAGATTCCTAGATCCAGTTTGGAAGGAACTGGACCGATGAAGGTGGCAATGAGACGTCGAACTGGAACGTCATCTTTGCTCATGCAGCGAACAGCACAGTCAATGTTGCTGCATGACGTTGCAATGGAGATAGGCATCGACACAGGAAACCTGGTGATGACAGCTTTCTTCCTGATAAAAGCAGGATCCAGCAGCATTAAAGTGGGGTCTTCCTGAAGGAATCTGGCTGTCTCAACGTCCTAAGGGTAGATGATAAGATCACCTTTCCTGTTAGGTCTTGCAGTGAGTTGCATGCCTGGCTTAGCAGCCATGGCAGCAACAGAGGCATAGGAGTGTTCGTTGTCCATATGTGAGAGCCGAAACTTCGGCAGAGGCCTCTTTGGCTGTGTAGCTGAGATGTTCTCTGCGATAGCAGAGGCTTCTTGCAGGAGTGTTTTAAGGAATCTGTGCAGTTGCAGTCCGTGGAGTGGGCCCCATGTTCGGTCTCCATGGCATTGGAGGATTCAGGCACGTAGGTTGAAGGGTTGACTGCTGTTGCACACGACTGCTGAGGAGTTGTCGGGACAGACAAGGACGAGTCTGTGCACTCAGTCCTTGGAGTCGCAATTGGCGATGGTAAGATTGGTACTGGCGCTGGTGAGGGATTTTCAGGAGTCTTGCTTCTCTTGGGAGGGGGTTTAGTCCCTTCCCTGGCAGCTGCCTGCACATTCGCGAGTTTGCTGTAGTTTTTAAGCTTGATAGAGGTGTCTTTGCACCCCTCACATCTCTCAAGACTGGTAAGTTGAAGCCTAATAATTAAAATTTTATTATCATTTTATAAAAAAAGTTCTCATTATGATGTATATTTACAAAAAATACTCATATTTCACTTGATTTTATTATAAAATTCAGTTTTATCAAAAAATTATTATTTTATGAAATTAACTATATATATATATATATATATATATATATATATATATATATATATATATATATATATATATATATATATATATATATATATATATATATATATACTCACTTTTGAGTCACGGGAGCAATGACCTTTGGTCTAAACAGGGAAGGATTGTTAGTGGAGATAGGAGCACTTATGAATAGAAGGGTTTAATTCTGCTCATGGGATGGCGAGGAAAGGGATTCAGGGTGGTGAGAAAGAGGGTTTGGCCTGGGAGGAAAGGAGGATTTGGATAAGGAATTTGGGAACTTTATAAAGGGAAGTGAACTTGGTGAGAAGTTGAGGGAATGTGAGGATCAGGTATTCAAAGGAGGTCTCTGGCGAGATATCTTCCTCTGGGGTTTGAGTGAAGCAGCTAGAACTGCACAGGCTTCTTTCAGAAGCTGCGGGAGGTAATGTGTGGATTTGCAGTCTAGATGGTGGTTTTCTTTGGGGGTAAGGTAGCCAGGGCCTTGGAAGTGGATTCCTCTGTCTCCATGGCAGTGAAGAGGGGGCTAAATGCTATGAGTAAAGCTTGTGCAGTGGAGGATGGTGACTGATGTGTGGTAAAGGAATCTGAAGAGGGCAAGTTATGTTTTGTGGCAGGAGAGTTCAGAAAAAGCTGAGCTGTATTGGCAGCGGGTAGCTTGTGTTCATATATTTTGGTGGGCCCTTTTGACATGTGTGTTGTACCAGTTAACTAAGAGGGCTAACTCATCACGGTAGTTGAAGTAACTTTTGCACATTTGGCAGTCACATCTGGATATATCTTTGCAGTAGTGTTCTCTACAATGGCGGGCTTGATAAGGGTACAATATCCCTACAAAATTGCTAAGGCCTGGAACAGACAGCGAGAACCTAACACTGATGGTGGGGAAGGACAGGAGCTAAACTGAAAATTTTGATAATCCAAGACAGTTGAGAGCTGTGAGAGCAGAGCTGAACTGAGACTATAGGAGAGATGCGTGTAGCTCATTATAAGTCATCACTCACTAGCGACTTGGTTCCTACTAATTGGCTCATGGACGATTACATGTATCAGTTGATCTTACAGCATGCTCACTACCACTATCATCTGTTACTCATAGGCTAATTTGTATGGAGAAGGAAAGATACAAGTTACATTTTCTCTTTAGTAGCTGTCATAATGGGAAGAGAAGCTAAAAAGTCTATTCTCCATTCAAAAGTAGTCATTTTAGATGTATACTGCAAGAAGCCTTAGTTATTCTGTCCAGCTCCCTTCCATCATCCCAGGGGAAACAAACAACACTAAGATGGAAGCACTACCTAAATTCTAGTTCATACCTGCAGAAAATACCACATCCTATGCTGGAATTGCTGCCCTGGCAGACTCAAAACCCAACATCCAGATCGCTGTAAGACCTTGGTGCAATGGTGAGCTAGTCATCACACCTAAGGAGCAAAGAAGTGTCTGCCTTCTACCAATGGATTGCTCCCCGGCTCTCCTGGATCCAACTAAGCAAAAGAAGACAGTCATCAGCTATCTGGCCACCAGTTCTCTAACATTCATCACCTCACTCAACTGCATTGTAGATGCAGAACACTGAATAAAAATCTCAAGGTTCCATTAAATAAAGTCATCGCTTCCTTCATAGGTCAAATCTCACATTTTCTGAACCTTGGAATATGGCGAACCTATCTCATCCAGGATTATACATTGGAGCCACTTCGATATCTGCAGCTAAAATCACCTGACCACAGTCTACATTAACAACCACAATAAGGGCATAGGAATCCTTCCAAAATGTCCCAACTGAGCCCTCCAAGGTCCTATCCCTCATAAAAGTTCCAAAATCCCTTTAATCACCCAGTCAAATACTCCTTTCCCAAAAGTCTCACTTCCCAAGCCTACTCATAATTCTTCCAATTCATCTTCCAATCTCTTCTACTCACTTTGACTCGCTGCTATAAAACTTTCTCTACCACTATGGTTCCTCCTTTTGGATCCATGAGGAGCCTGGTTTTTGTAGTGCCAGAAGCCTGCATTGGTTGACCCTGTATAAGAGAAATTGATATCCTCCAGTCACGCTCTTCCAGCAACTGCAAAAATAAAGTGTGCTCTCTTTGCGTGCCTCTTGCTTAGCCAGTCAAAACTACTCAATGGTACTATTACTGCTGGTCTAATATCTGCTCCAGGCAATCTGCTAAGAACTAACCACCCATTGAAATACTACTGCTTGAGAGTTATTGGGTCCTTTGACTGGCCAGACAGTACTACATTGGATTCCTTTCTAGGATTGCAGCTAATTTTCCTTTGACTACACATTCACCGAATATTCTGACCTATTCGCTCCACATTCTTCTCTGTCCTCATACTCATGACAACGTTAAGATTACCTAACTGTTCTTCACTCAAGGGGTTATCTAATTTCTGTAATTGTTCACTGTCTACTTGCTTCTTGGTATGGGTAGAAGACACTCTTTGGCTATGGTAAGCAGTTTTTCTGGGAGAAGAACACTCCAAAATCCAACCATCATTCTCTAGTCTTGGTTAGTGCCATAGCCTCTGTACCATGGTCTTCCACTATCTTAGGGTAGAGTTCTCTTGCTTGAGGGTACACTAGGGCACGTTGTTCTATCTTGTTTCTCTTCCTATTTTGAAGTTTTCATTCTATGTATAAAAGATTTACTTCAATGCTTATTCTAGTTGTTCAATGCTTTTTATAGTGTATCTATTTTCTTGTTTCCTTTCCTCGCTGGGCTAATTCCCCCGTTGGAGCCCTTAGGCTTATAATATCTTGCTTTTTCAAATAAGGTTATATCTTCGGTAGTAATGATGATGATATTAACTGCCAAAAGTCTCTATCTACTATTTATGGCAGAATTGTGTTCTCTCTGGGCCGCCATGTTGAGTGGGTGGAGATACTGAGCAATAAATAGCCTGTGGGCAACAATTGCCAAAGTAGTCAAATAGGGTGGATACAAACATAGGAACAAACTTTTTTTGTAGATTATAGCCAACAGTTTTCGTTGGCACGGGCCATTCCGTTGGTCGACACAAGCTGCTCTGAGACATTTTACATCAATAAACAACTTAGAATAAAAAAGCTTTATGTAATTGGATTACTTTTTTTTCTCTGTTATCAAGCATTTGTGAACACTGTCTATTGAGAAAAATAAATGTTTCTTTTTCTTCTGTTTTACCAAAGAAAAAATGTAAACCATGATATAGGAGGTGGCTGGATTTAGCCTAAATAGCCGTTCTTATGATTGGATATATAATAACAAAAAGGTTTAGTTGTGATTCTCCATAAAAGATCATTTCGTGGCCCAGTCGGGATACTAAAGTATCCTTTGGATACTCTTTGACAAAGTCCCTAGATTATTATGACTCTGACAACAATGGATAAAAAATAGAGTCATTTCAGTTTTTCTTATACTTTAATGTTTGGCTTTAATCTTTTTCGTACAAAAAGTCAATATACTCTTTTTATTGTACTATGTATTATAATATCAAGAATAGTCAATATACTTCTGAATATTGATTTGAACAGTAAACATTTTATCAGTTTGAAATATTATTTATAACAAAAAAAAAAAAAAAAAAAAATCATGAAGGTCTAATAACATGTTCAAATGTCATCATTATGAATAACCCCACTTGGGTTATTCATCTTCACAAACTTGATTAATGGGTTATTCAAGAGGACCCTGAGGTTATTCATCTTCACAAGGTAGTTACAGGGTCATTTAGATTTCAAGGTAATTATCTGTTGTTTCTGTTTTACAAGTGTTCATAGACATTTTCTATGCCTAAGAGGTAGCTATTAATTGTTTTTGCTTGTTTCAGTAGGGTTAGTCATTAGCATTGCCTTTTTTCTTCAAGTTCTATTTCCGTTAATGTAAAAAAGCAGGAAAGATTTCATTAGAAATAAAGAAGAAGAAGTGTAACAACTCGAAATAGATCGTGCTATTTATCAAAATATTGATAAACCTTTATTGGTAGAAAATCCTCTTCCAATTACTTGGGATATTACAAAAAGGCGATAAAGACAGAAATTGATTGTCGAAAGTTTTCGAGGAAGTAACGAAAATTACAAGGTAGATCATGTTAAGAATTCCAGTATTAATAGTGGGGTCAAAAGAAAAGTCAGGAATGACTGGAGAGAATATTTAGACAGTAGAGTAAAAGAGGCTGACAAAGCTATGAATTCAGGAAGTGGCTGTGGTGTAAGAATTGCTCACAGAATTATTAATGAAATCTCGACTGGGGCTAAGAAGAAGAATCCTAGTGAACTTCAACCAAATGACAAAGAAATTAAACCTGCAGTCATCGTTAAATCTTTTATCTCTACATTTACTAAATATGAAAATATGGACAACTCGAACGATGACAAAGAAGAATGATGAATTAGATATGCATAACCTTCTTAAATAACATGGATAAGGATGTAGAGTTTCACGAATAAGCCTACTATTGCACGAGCGTATAAATGTGCATCTCAATACTATCTGTAACCTTTTCACAGAGAGAGAGAGAGAGAGAGAGAGAGAGAGAGAGAGAGAGAGAGAGAGAGAGAGAGAAAGAGATGCCATGATCGTTTTTAATACAAAGAGAATCTTGTCTTTACAAGTAACAATAATAATAATAGGGGTGATGTGGTCACGACCCGGACACGGTCTCGACTCGGACAGTCTTAATAACCAATCAGCGATCGAGCCTAGGATGACGTCAGAGCCATGACGTATGAGGGAGGGCGGTCCTAACTAGACGCCATTTGCAAACCTGCCCGCCAACGCTTCGCTTGTAAACAAGGTAAGAATTTCAATTTTAAGGGGTCGTGATCTTAATTTTCGGCATCAGGATATATTGTGCCATGACCATGAATAAGGCGTGATCAAGTTGTGATAAGTTTTGTTGTGTAATATAGCCATATTGGCATAAAATCAGTGATAATACGGAGTGGCTAAACAACAATGGAGTGGCTTGGGGTGCCCGCTAAATAAATTTATGGTGTGGTCTCGACTCGGACAATTTTTGAAGGTTCATGCAAATTAAGTGTACTGGAAAAACCACTTAAAAAGTGAATGATTGCATAGTTCTTACAACTATAATGTACCATATGTGAGATAAAGCCATGGAAAAGGCTGGAAATGGGTGTTTGCCACGGCTAAATATCGAGTGATTTTTCGAAGTGTTTTATTGATGGAATTGAATTATTTTTAGCATTAATATGTGCCCCCATTAGTGTTTACTTTTCCAAATTGAAATATTTAACCTAGGCCAATTGTTTATATTTTTTACGAATTTTTAAAAAAATTATGTGCGTGGTCTCGATTCGGACAATGTGCACATGCTGTCCGAGTCGAGACCACGGAGGTATAAGAAGCAATAAATTTTTTTTTTTAAATGACTCTGTCAATCACTCTCATTTTAACCTAAAACCAATATTAATACTATATATTAACTCTTATAAAATTATTGATGGTTTAAAATAATTAAATATGGGTGATTGCCTAAGTCAAACATAGAGTCAGTTTTGAGCTTTTTTTTTGTGCAAATTTATTTTTTTTAGAATTAATATGTGCCCCCCAATAGTGTTTAGTCTTCCAAATTGAAATTTTTAACCTAGGCCAATTTTTTAATTTTTAAGAATTTTTTTAAAAAGCAAGGTCCGTGGTCTCGACTCGGACAGGTTTGTCCGGGTCGAGACCATGGAGGTATAAGAAGCAATAATTTTTTTTTTTTTTAATGACTCTGTCAATCACTCTCATTTTAACCTAAAACCAATATTAATACTATATATTAACTCTTATAAAATTATTGATGGTTTAAAATAATTAAATATGGGTGATTGCCTAAGTCAAACATAGAGTCAGTTTTGAGCTATTTTTTTTTGTGCAAATTAATTTTTTTTAGAATTAATATGTGCCCCCTAATAGTGTTTAGTCTTCCAAATTGAAATATTTAACCTAGGCCAATTTTTTAATTTTTAAGAATTTTTTTAAAAAGCAAGGTCCGTGGTCTCGACTCGGACAGGTTTGGTCAGGCAATAGAATTTTAACATGGAACAAATATTTATTAGCCTAGCCTATGTCTCTAATGCCATTTATCTCTTTCAGATCCTTCGTGACTCCCAACCATGCCTCGCAACTACATGCCAAAGAACATCCTAACCACGGATAGGACCAATTTAGAGAAGGCATTCTACCACCGCCTAGAGACTGGTTGTAGCATCCGTACTGCGTGCAACCTTTTTGGAGTTAAAGTTTCGACTCTTGGGGTAAGCTTGAATAAATCTAAGCCCTCTTAAATTCTATGTGTAGCCTAGGCTAAGAACTTTAGGCTAGCCTAGGCTAGCCTACCCTATCGGGCCTATGCTCCCCACTTTAACCATTGTTTTATTTTTTCAGGATGCTTTCACTCGGTCCAAAGCGGAGAGTGATGGGAAGACGTTTGTGCCTAAGCATCAGAACGTCAAAAAGGTTTTCACCGATGCGCAGGAAACCTTGATCGAGGAATACTCCATCAAGATCGCGCGGATGTTCTATGGCCTGCCAACGAGAGCTTTCAGGAGGATGATCCTGAAGTATGCAGAGGCTGTTGGCAGCCCGTGTATTCCTGATGGCTGGAAGAGGGAAGGTATGGCCACCCGTGACTGGTATTACGGGTATATGTTCCGTCATCCAAGGCTTGCATTGAAGGCTCCGGAGGGCATGTCACTTTCGCGCGCGATGGCTTTCAACCGCGTAAACGTTGAAGTCTTCTTCAAGGCTTACGTGGAAGCTGTCGAGCGACACAGTTTCATGCCAGCCAGGATCTTCAACTTGGATGAGAGTGGCTTGTCCACTGTGATGAAGCCATGTAAGGTTGTTTGCGAGAGAGGTCGTCCTGTTGCTTCGCAGGTTGCTCGGGAGAGAGGCAATCATATGACTTTCGTGGGGATTGTTAATGCTGCAGGGCAAGGTTTCCCTCCAGTGTTTATCATCGCACGAAAGAAGATGAATGCTGATTTTCAGAGAGGGACTACTCCTGGAACCACAGTGCTCTTGCAGGCTAACGGTTGGATGGACCATGAGCGTTTCGTGCAGACACTCGAGCATCTCCATAAGGTGTCTTATTCTTCAGTGGAGAATAAGATACTGCTGATAATGGACAATGCCGAGTGTCACATGAGCATTCATGTGGTTGAGTATGCGATACGGCATGGCATCGTAATTGTCACGCTGCCACCTCATACTACAGCCAAACTCCAGCCATTAGATGTAAGTGTCTTTGGCCCCTTCAAGTCTGTCCTGCGATCCATTCAGGACGATTTTAAACTTTCAAACCCTCACGTGCCCATCACAGAACATATGTTGCCAGAGATGGCGTGCAAGGCCTGGGACAAGGTTTGTAATGTCACCAACATCACCAATGGGTTTCGTGCTACTGGCATCTTTCCCGTCAACCGCAACATCTTTCCAGATGATGCGTTTGCTGGGGCAGAAGTCACAGAGCAGGCCCCTCCTGATGATGATGATGATTTGCCAGAAACTGTTGCCGCACCCTTGACACCAGTTCCATCGGAGCCTGACCAACCTCAGCCTGGACCATCTGGAATAGGTAGGATGTCACCAGCTTCAGCGTCTAGGGCTAACTCTCCTGAAGCAGCACTCCAACCTCAGCAGACTCCAACTCCAACACCTTCATCTCCTCCAATTCCCGACATCACTCCCGAAGCTGTGCAGCCCTACCCGAAGGCTCGTCCCCGCCCTGCTGCTAGAGGGCGCAAGAAGATCCGCGCCTGCATCCTGACTGAGGATGAGGAGGCTCTTAGCCAGCTGCGGGACAAGGAGGAGAAGAAAGCAGCCAGAGAGGAGAAGAAGCGGAGGTTGCAGGAGAAGAAGAGAGGGCAGGAGGCACGACAGGCGGTTAAGAAGAAGAGGTCTGAGCCAGTTGAGGAGAGCAGTAGTGATGAGGAGGCTGTCGACAATCCTGCACTCTGTGACGACTCATCTGAATATTCAGATGAGGTTGCAGAGGAGCTTGAGTTTGATGCTGCCTCCTATCCATTCGTCCAGAAGGAGCCAGAGGTGAGGGACTTTTTTTTAATAGCCTATTTCAAAATCTGTAGCCTAGCCTAGGCTAGATTATGTTCATCTATTGCATAAGTAGCCTAGGCTAGGCTAAGTCTAGAAGAAAATTTCTATTTAATTGTCAAATTCCATAGGCTAGGCTATTCATTCTTTTTTTTCATATTTCAAAATCTGTAGCCTAGGCTATCCTAGCCTAGATTAGGTTATGTTCATCTAGCCTATTGCATAGGCTAAGTAGCCTAGCCCAAGTCTAGAAGAAAATTTCTATTTAATTGTCAAATTTAGTAGCCGAGCTGAATGGCTTGGTTTTAAAGCCAAATTCCTTAGAAAATTTCTATTTAATTGTCAAATTTAGTAGCCGAGCTGAATGGCTTGGTTTTAAAGCCAAATTCCTTATTCATTAATTCCATAGGCTAGGCTATTAATTCTTTTTTTTCATTTTTTTCCCCCAGGTGGGTGACTTTGTCCTGGTCCAGCTTCTCTTCCAGGGGAAGAAGTCTGAGGAGCTTGTCCACTTTGTGGGCAAGGTCATTTCCCTGGAGGAAGACGGGCAGCAGCTGCAGGTGGACTTCCTCAGGATAAGGTCGCCCTTGCTGAAGGACACCTTCCACTTCCCAGACATCGGGGATGTCGACAGTGTCGACCGCAGCAGTGTGTTGGGGGTCCTTACAGTCAGCACGGGGACCACCCAACGACAAGCAAACCTCATCAAGGTCCTCCCTCCCTTGAGGGACTTTAACATGCATTAGCATTACTTTAAAGTCATTAGTTTTAAGTCATTCACTTTAAGATTCATTAGTTTTAAGTCATTCACTTTATCATGCATTAGTTTTAAGTCATTCACTTTAACATACATTAGTTTCAAGTCATTCAGTTTCCCATTTTTTTTTAATATATATATTTTTGTATTAAATTGAGATTTTGCTACCAATTGTTTTATTCCACCTTTCAGGGTCATGTTCTGGATGTTTTTACTAAGAACAAATATAAAATAATTCTTAAAGTGTCATTTTGGTGGACCAAAACATCCGTCCGGGTTGAGACCACAAACCAGTCCGGGTCGTGACCACGCGGTCTCGACCCGGGCAGAGATTTTTGGATTTTAAAAAGGGCTGTAAAACCCAAAATATAATATCTACAGATATGAAACTCATAGCATAAGATGGGGCATTAGTTACACTTTCTTTTAAGCACAAAATCTCTCCTTTAGCTCAATAACTTTTTTTTTTTATGAATATTATTCATTTTACTGTCCGGGTCGTGAACACATCACCCCTAGTTATGATAAATGTAGTTGTAAAAGTAGTTACGATAGTAACAGTAGTAGTTATAGTTGTAGTGATAACTAGTTATGATCGTAATAGTAGTAATTATGGTAGTAGTGATAACAGTAGTTATGATAGTAACACTAGTAGCTATAATAGAAGTGATAACAGTAGTTATGATAGTAACACTAGTAGCTATAATAGAAGTGATAACAGTAGTTATGATAGTAATAGTAGTAGTGAATACTGTTATGAGTAGATATGTTGGTGTGGTACTGTTATAAACACACATTAGTGTTCTATCTCATGTCTCTTCAATGTGATATATATTTGTTGGACTTGTAGGCTATTTCTTCTGAATAAGTCTATGTAAGTTAACTTTAAAACAGTTTATTAGTAGCTCCATCACAGGAGTATGGATGGTTTGGTCGGATGACCATCCCGTATGACAAGTGAAGATAGAACTGACAAAAATATAAGTTTTGGTGATAACGTCATATGAGTTATCTCAACATTTATTACAAATATGATTACACAAGATTACTACCGTAACCCATCTGTTTCCGTGCAGAGACTAAGAGGTCAACTGTTTCTCACAGATGCTTGTATTGTTGACGTTATATACAAAATGTTAACTATGCAATTATTTAGCTTGGTCTTACTTTTATATCCTGTTATGACTTGACGTTCACACTCCATTTCCCTATGATCCATTTGGGTCATAGGTTTATTAATGTATATGTATATTACAGATATACTAGTGGTGAAAACAGTGTTTATGATAGTAATAATAGTAGATATAGTAGTAGTGGTGATAATAATTATGATAATAATAGTTGTAGTGATAACAGTTATGATAGTAACAGTTGTAGTAATAACAGTAGTTGTGATAGTAATACTAGTAGTTATAGTAGTGACGGTAACAGTAGTTATGATATTGATATTAGTAGTTAAAGTAGTAGTGATGACAGTAGTTATGATAGAGTAGTAGTTGTGATAACAGTAGTCATGATAGTATTAGTAGTAGTTAAAGTAGTAGTGATAATAGTATTTATGATGGTAATGATACTAGTAGTTATAGTAGTAGTGATAACAGTAGTTATGCAAGTAAAAGTGATAACAGCATTTATGAGAGTAATAGTAGTAGTAGTTATAGTAGTAGTGATAGCAGTAGTTATAATAGTGATAATAGTAGTTAGAGTAGTTGTGATAACTCTTTATGATACTAATAGTAAAAGTGATGACAGTAGTTATGACTATTATAATAGTAGTTATAGTAGTAGTAATAACAGTAGTTATGATAGTAATAGAAGGACTTATAATAGTAGTGATAGCAGAGTTTATGAGAGTAATAGTAGTGGTGATAACAGTAGTTAGGACTATAATAGTAGTAGTAATAACATCAGTTTTGATAGTAATAAAAGTTGTGGTAATTTTAGCAGTGATAACAGTAGTTATGACAGTAATAGTAGTAGTGATAGCAATACTTATGATAGCAACAATAGCAGTTATATTAGAAGTGATAACAGTAGTTATGATAGTAATGATTATAGTAGTAATGATGACTAGTTATGATAGTAATAGCAGTAATTATAATAGTAGTGATAACAGTAGTTTTGATAGTAATAGTAGTAGTGATAACAGTATTTATGGTAGTGATAATAGTAGTTATCATGTAGCGATAACATTAGTTATGATATTATAGTTGTAGTGATAACAGTAGTTATGATAGTAATAGTAGTAGATAGAGTAGTAATGACAACATTAGTTATGATAGTATTAGTAGTAGTAGTTATAGTAGTAGTGATAATATGTATAGTAGTTATAATAGTAGTTATAGTAGTAGTGATAACATTATTTATGACAAGTAATAGTAGTAGTGATAACGGCAATTATGATAGTAATGGTAGTAGTGGTCATAGTAATAGTGATACCACTAGTTATGAAAGTCATAACAGTATTTATAATAATAGTTATGACATTAATAATTGTAGTGATAACAATAGTAGTATTTATAGTAGTAGTGATAACAGTAGCTATGATAGTAATAGTCATAGTTATTGTAGTAGTAATAACAGTAGTTTTGTAAGTAAAAGTAGTTTTGATAACAGTAGTTATAATAGTAATAGTAGTAGTTATATTAGTAGTGATAACAGTAGTTATGATAGTAATAGTAGTAGTTATAGTAATAGTGATAACAGTCGTTATGATAGTCGTTATAGTAGTAGTGATAACAGTAGTTATGATAGTAATAGTAATAGTTAAAGAAGTAGTGATAACAGTAGTTATGATAGCAATAGTAGTAGTTATAGTAGTAGTGATAACAGTAGTTATGATAGTAATAGTAGTAGTTATATTAGTAGGGATAGCAATTATTATGATAGTAATAGTAGTAGTGATAACAGTAGTTATGACAGTAATAGTAGAAGTTATAGTATTACTGATAATAGTAGTTATGATAATAATAGTAGTGGGGATAACTGTAGTTATGATAGTAATTATAGCATTTATAGTAATAGTGATAACAGCAGTTTCAATAGTAGGTAGTAATGGTAATAGTTATAACAGTGATGATTCTAGTAGCTATGGAACTATTGATACTCATAATAGTAATGCTAATAGTTATAACATTAGTGATACTAGTAGTAACAGTACTAGTAGTTATAGTAGTAGTTACATTAGCAACTCTCTCTCTCTCTCTCTCTCTCTCTCTCTCTCTCTCTCTCTCTCTCTCTCTCTCTCTCTCTCAACCACCGTTTCAGCTGCCTAAACCTCAAAGAGCCCCTTGGTAAAGGCTTCTACTCCATCCTTCCTCTTCTCCAGATCCTATAGTCCCTAACCTTTCAGCATGAACACCTCCCCCTAATCTTTCTCTTCCCCATCCTACCTAATCCTTTACTTACCAAATACAGTCCTTGTCCCTAGAAGCCCTTAACCCTATAGTCTTTCACATTTTCTCCAAAGTCCTATCCCTCTTTAAAGTTTCCAAATCCCTTGAATCACTCAGTCACATGTGAGGAGCGTGGGTTTTCGAGTTCCAGAAGGAAGCCTGGCTGAAGAAATTGACATCCTTGCAGTCCCACTCCTTGGTCTGTGACCTATTGCGCTTGCCTTGCCGGGTCCTTGGGGTCAATGATCGATAGTCTAAGTCACCCTTAAAAATATCAAACACCATCACCCAATTGTGATATATCTTTACTTTACTTACTTACTTTGACGTCAACTTTTCCAGTCCCATAAAACAGGACAACCCCACTCTCTACAGGATCTCCGCTGTCGTTTTACCTTGTTAGTTCAGAGTATTTATCATTTCAGATCCTGTATTATTCATTTGCTGTTAAATCGTCACTGTTGTAAGATCTTTGAATAAGAAAGTCTTCAGTTTCCTCTTGAAAGCCTTAATGTCTTCAATCATTCGAATGTTTCATAGGAGCTTATTATATAGTCTTGGGGCTGCATATTTGAAGGCTCTGGAGCCTAAAGTAGACATATATCTAGGTTCCAACAGTTTGAAGGCATCTGTAACTATTCTTGTGTTGACACGATTTGTTGGCTGCACAATATGTAGCCATTCTCTTAAGTATTTTGGACGACCGGTTCTACTAGGCTTGCCCGTCTTCTTGGCGCAGACTACCATTCTGTGGCACCATGTCACCAGCTCTCCTACGGGCATTGGCTCGATAACTCCAATTCTGACGTCTTGGTCCAGACCTGCTTTCACGGTTTCTTGCCAGTGTAACGCTACTGGAATGGCGGTGTGATGGGTGATGGGCTTAGCATCTGAGTCAACCATCAAGCGCATCGGTGGGCCCGCCACCATGGGGAGGGGCTGGTGGACGTATGTGTTGAATGTACTGGAGGCATAAAGTTCTTTCCAGTATTGTTGAATGGCCTCCCTGTTACCTTCTGTGGCCGGCATGGGGATAGACGTAGGTTTAGGTGGGGGCGCCGTGCGCCGAGGACAATTGCATTGAGATGTAGTGCCATTGTCACATGTATCATTTTGCGGTGTATAATTGTCCGTGGTTGCTGCACTGCACGACATCTCACCCAGTGTGGGGAAGTCCTTGGAGATTTTGCCAAGATCGACGCAGGTGCTGCGTGACAAGAAAACTCTGTCGGTTGAATCCGTGATGTACAATATTTGCCGAGATTCGGTTTGCAGATCTCCGGTGTGTGTTCCGCAGAATCGGACGATAGCTGCCCCTAAGATACGGATATCTTGTTTATTCGCCGCCTTCATTCTCATCGAGACCAGGAGCAGGTCCGCGGTCGTCAGGCCCATCTGCTCGATAATGTTAACCCCAACCAGACAACTTTGGCAACCGGTGTCGGCCATGGCAGGGAGTGTTGCAGGTCTTGCGCGCTTGACCGGTCTGAATCCCAGGGCGAGGTAATCCCCTGCATGGATGCTGAGTCAGAGGTTTATGAACGGCTGCGGTTCGGAGTTCCGCCTGAGCCATCTGTCGCACATGTTGTCATATAGGTGGCGATTTAGTGCTAGCAACTGTTCAACTCTACGAATGCTGCTGTCTGTTCGTCGCATGCGTCTGTGTTGGCAAATTCAGCTGCCGATTTACTCCGGCATATTCGCTTTATGTGGTTATCGCGATTACATTTGCTGCACTTTCTACTGTAAGCCAGGCACTCAGTCTTCCTGATTCGCCAGGGCGCATTCTTGCCACGGCCCTTCTCACCACAGTACCCGCAAACAGCTTGTCTGCCACCATCACTTGCATCCGTCTGACGTGCATCACCCCTGTTTACTGTGTTTTGGTGCTTGATGTAGCGATAGGAGCTGGTGACAGCCTCCGCGCTATGATTTTGGGTGTCCAGTAATCGGGACGTAGATTGCTTACCAGACTCTTTCGCTTCGATGAACCTGATTGTTTCCTCCAGCGACATCTCCTTCCGCTGGTCGCTAAGTAGATCCAGCAGGATGTCCTGGTCGGCGATACCTCGTGCAAGCACGTCTTTGATCAAGTCGTCCACAAAGTTTACGCTTAGTCCACATATGCACCTCCTGACGTATTTGCACGTATTTGCTTGGGCCTTCATGCGGGTGTGAAATGCCCGTATCGGTTCCTCGCGGCCCTGGCGCATGATTGAGAGAGCCGCCCACGCCAGCATTGCGTTCTCTCCGCGCACCGCGAGGGCTTTTATCACACTAAGTACCGCATCTTCCGATTCACCTACCAGGCTCCTCCCCGCGGCGCTGGTGATGTCCTTGCATAGGCTCTCCTCACAACATTCAAGGAGCTGTACCACAACATCATCGCCTTCGAGCTCGGTTCCCTTGCGGTATTCGCCCCAGAGAGTTAGGAAATAGTCCCACTCCCCACTCGTGCCAGCTGCTGATATTGTTGGGCGCCTGAGTTTTTCAACCTCGGTGCTTTGCGAGTGGTATTGAACTACTGAGCCCTGGGCATGAGTCGTTGTGTGTGCGTTCAGAAGTGCTGCGGTAATGATGGTCTCTGTGATGCCTCAGTTCGATAGGTGCATCCAGGCACTGGGCAACCAATGCTTTGTGCGGCCTTTTGCTGCTTATCACTATGAATTACCTACTAGGAAATTACTGATAGAGTGGATCACTTTAATCACTGTAAACCATTTGGGTACTACTGACCTTTTGAGTCCTTTTAGCTGTATTCACATTCTCCACAGGTTTGCGGGTTTGTTCATATCGTCGTGTAGGGACTCACAATCAGGTAGATCTAGTAACAGATACTCAGCAACACTGTTCTTGACAATTCAAGTCTGTTCTCTTTTGTTATGGCCACGTTTTGTTTATCCTCGGCTGGCACTAGTCACCACATTATCACTCAGCTCGTCGCATCACTTATAATAATGTCTTTTAACAATGACTTCTCCCTTGGATCGTTTGTACATAAATAGGAACGATTTCCATTTGTATTTGGCATATAAAAATGCACAAATGAGCTACAAGCGAGGGGTGTGCTCTACAACGCTCACAGTGTCACAAACAGGTGACGTTCGTAAGTCATGGTTCTCTAACCATTATCTGGACTACATCTGCACAGATTGCCTCCCACAGCTACTGAAAGAAGCCTCTGCTATGTTGTCCAGCTCTCCCTCATTATCCAAGCCTGAAACCAAAAACACAGAGAAGAAACCTCTTTTGAGATTCAAGCTAACACAAATAGAAAATACCCCATCCTTTGCTGCAGTTTCTGCCCTGGTAGACTCAAAGCCCAACATCCAAATCACTGTCGGACTGAACTCGTCATCACCCCTAAGGATAAAAAAAGCAAAGAAGCAGAAGAAGGCAGTCCTCAGCTATCCAGCGACTATACCTCTACCCTCCATCACCTCCCTCAGCTACATTGCAGATGCATAGGATGCAAGAATGAACTCAAGACTCCATCAAACAAAGTTATCGCTACTTTCATAAGTCAACTCCCACCTTCTCTCAACCTTGTAATTTAGGGAACCTTTCCCATCTAAGATTATACATCGGTGCTGCTTTAGTGTTATTCTTGTCAGTGTTATGGGCATTATCACAAAGACTTGCAGAAGCCCCAATATTTGCAGTATCTGTAGCAAATTTCACCCCACCCACATATGCATCAATGCCTACAAGGAAGGGAAGGAAACCCTTGACACCTGTGCGCTCTCTCATCATGCCTAGAGCAGGAGGTGCCCAGAGCGTCTGAGAAGGATTACATCTCTGAAAGACAACTCACAGCGAAGCCCATCTGAAGCACCATCTCAGCCACCCAAACCTCCAATGAGCACCTCGACAGAGGCCTCAATAACAACCTAAACCTTTAATCCTTAACCTTTCAGCATTAACACCTTCCCCTAATATTCTCCTCTCCATCCTAGCCAATCGCTCACCCAGCATATTGAGTCCTTGTCTTCGGAAAACCATATTCCCATAACCCATCCCATTTTCTCCAAAGTCCTATCCTTCATCAAAGTTCCCAAATCCTTTTAATTATCCAGTCAAATACTTCTTCCCCCAAGTCTCACCTCCCGAGCTTAGAAAAGAGATAAGTTCTTCACTTCTAACTGCTCCTTTCTCTCCTACTCATAATTCTTCCAATTCCTCTCCCATTCTCTTCTACTCACTTTGACTCGCTGCTATAAAATTTTTTCTACCACTATGATTCTTCCTTTTGGAAGCATGAAGAGTCTGGTTTTTATAGGGCCAGAAGCCTGCATTGGCTGGCCCTGTATAAGAGAAATTGATATCCTCCAGTCACGCTCTTCCAGCAACTGCAAAAATAAAGTGTGCTCTGCTTGAGTGCCGCTTGCTTAGCAAACCAAAACTACTCAGTGGTAGCCTACTATTACTGCTGGTCTAATATCTGCTCCAGGCAATGTGCTAAGAACTAACCACCCATTGAAATACTACTGCTAGAGACTTATTGGGTCCTTTGAATGGCCAGACAGTACTACATTGGATTCCTTTCTGGGGTTACCGCTAATTTTCCTTTGACTACACATTCACCGACTAGTCTGACCTATTCTCTCCACATTCTTCTCTGTCCTCATACACAAGACAACACTAAGATTACCAAATTGTTCTTCACTCAAGGGGTTAACTAATTTATGTAATTGTTCAGTAGCTACTTGCTTCTTGGTAAGGGTGGAAGACACGCTTTGCCTATGATAAGCAGCTCTTCTAGGAGAAGAACACTCCAAAATCCAACTATCATTCTCTAGTCCTGGTTAGTGCCATAGCCTCTATACCATGGTCTTCCACTATCTTAGGGTAGAGTTCTCTTGTTTGAGGGTACACCCGGGATGTTGTTCTATCTTATTTCTCTACTTTTTTTTAATTATTTTTTTTTATTCTATGTATAAAATATTTATTTCAATGCTGTTACCATTCCTAAAATATCTTATTTTACTTGTTCAATGCTTTTTGTAATGTATTTATTTCCTTGTTTCCTTTCCTCGCTGAGCTATTTTTCCCTGTTGGAACCCTTGGGCTTATAGTATCTTGCTTTTCCAAATAAGGATGTAGCTTATAGGTAGTAATAACGATGATAATAACTGTCAAAATTCTCTATCTAATTGTAAATATTTACTGGAAGAACTGTGTTCTCGTTGGGGCGCAATGTTCAGTGGGTAGTCAAGTAGTGTGGATACAAACATACGAACGAACGTAACAAGAGCTGCTCTGAGCCCTTTTACATCAACAAACAACTTATAATAAAAAGCTTTAAGTAATTGGATTACTTTTCTCTCTGTTATTAAGCATTTGTGAACACTGTGTATTGAGAAAAATAAATGTTTCTTTTTCTTCTGATTTACAAAGAAAAATGTAAATTATGACGTAGGAGGTGGGCTGGATTTAGCCTAAATAGCCGCTTTTATGATTGCATAAAAAATAACAAAAAAGTTTAGTTGTGATTCTATATAAAAGAAAATTTCGTTTAATTACTTAATGAACCTGACTCTTATATTATGACTTATGGAACATAGAAGACGTCAACCTGGAGAAATATTACTTCGAAAATGAATACAATAATTATATAGATCCAATAACTGATATTACCTGATAAATCTTTTAATATTATAAAATTAAATGCATCGTAACTTTTTATAATAAATACATTGCTTTTCAAAATATGAAAAAAATATCATAAAATTTATATTTGAAGGTAAAATGTCACCAGTTGTGAGTCTGGAGTTCTCCAATTCAAATTGATATTATCTTAAACACATCGTGATTTGACACCATTGTCAGCAATACTACCTTCGAAATCGACCCAGCTGTATATAATCACCATATCAGATGCAGATGTGAGGGGTGCAAGGATGCATCTACCAAGCTTATTAACCTCAAAGAAGGCTTGAAACAGAAAAAACAGCTGCAAAGGAAGGGACTACACCCTCTCCCAAGAGAAGGATTCCTGAAAGCCCTTCACCAGCTCCAGCACCAACCCTACCATCGCCATTAGTGACTCCAAGGATTGAGAGCACAGACTCACCCTTGCCTGTCCCTTCAACTTCTCAGCAGTCAAATGCAGCAGCAGTCATCCCTTCAACCTACGAGCCTGAGTCCTCCAATGCCATGGAGACCGAACAGGGGGCCCACTCCACGGACTGCAACTGCACTGATTGCCTTACAACACTCCTGCAAGAAGCCACTGCCATATCAGAGAACATCCCAGCTACACAGCCAAAGAAGCCTCTGCCAAAGTTTTGGCTTTCACCAATGGACCATGAGCTCTCCTATGCCTCTGTTGCTGCCATGGCTGCCAAGCCAGGTATACAACTTACTGTAAGACCCAACAGGAAAGGTGATCTTATCATCTACCCCAAGGACGTTGAGACAGCCAGATTCCTTCAGGAAGACCCCACTTTAACGCTGCTGGATCCTGCTTTTATCAGGAAGAAAGTAGTCATTACCAGGTATCCTGTGTCGATGCCTATCTCCATTGCAACGTCGTGCAGCAACATTGGCTGTGCTGTTCGCTGCACAAGCAAAGATGACGTTCCTATTCGACGTCTCATCACCACCTTTATAGGTCCAGTTCCCTCCAAACTGGACTTAGGAGTCTGGGGAACCTTCCCCATCGAGGATTATACACCTGAGCCCCTTCGATGTTACAGATACCAACACTTTGGATATCATAAAGAAGAATGCAGAGGCCCCATCATCTGCGGTGTCTGCAGCCAGCGACATAGCACAGAAGTGTGCATTAAGGCCCACAAAGAAGGTCGACAAACCACATCTAAGTGCCCTAATTGTTCTAAGCCACACCATGCTTGGAACAAGCGCTGCCCAGAGCGTCTCAAGAGGATAGCAGCTATGAAGAATACATCCTTTCCAAACCAAAAGAAACCAGCTCCAACTCAATTACCTAAAGAACAGAGAACTCCTCGTCAGAGAAGACAACGTCAGCCAGCTACTGCTCCTGCGTCTACACCTGCAACTGCTCCTAAAAAGGACCAGCAACGACCTGCAGCTGTTCCTCAAAGGGACCAGCACCTACCTGCAACTGCTCCTCAAAAGAATCAGAAGCAACCCTCATCCTCATACCCTTCCCAAACCTTGGCTCAAGAAATTGAGTCTCTGACCTTGCAAGACCTCATACCCATCGCCTTCCAGATCCTTACCAGAGTCCTCTCCTTATCCCCAACCTCCACCTTCCAGCAACTCCTGCAACATTTCCAGTTGCAGGGATAAGCTGATCCTTGAGGGGCCTCTCTCGTACTAACTTATCGAGCGTTGTACAGAACCGGGCCCCTCCCCCTTCTCACATAACCTACCCTATCCATTTAACCTCATCATTTACCCTTTCCAAGTCCAACATAGAGCAGGAATGAGCCTCTTTGCTTAAACCTACTCCTATTTTCTCCTACTGAAAATCCTTCTCTCCTACTTACTGGGACTTGCTACTATCAATACTTTTTCTCTAACTAAAAATTTTCTTTTGTGGACCTAAAAAGGAGTCCCCTTTTTTGGGTTACTCTCTACCCCTTTCAAGTCTTGTCAAATTGATTCTCATCCCTCATTCATCATCCTCTTTCCTGTTCCTGACCCTTTTATCCAAACTAACTTCTTCCTTTCAAAACTAACATTTCCTTTAATAATACAATTTTTACTCCTCTAGAGTTCTCCCCCTTTACAGAACCAATTGCATACGGGCTGTCCAACGACAAGAGCCCGTGTCATGCTATAGGCATGGCAATCTATACGAACGAAACGTTTTACTAATGGGTTGCCCAAAGGCAAGAAACACTGTCAATTGGTTTTGCCATTCATGAGCGGCCTTTAAAAGAAAGTGACGATCCTTCTATTCGTCAGAATCCTTTTCATGTATAAGTTGATGATAAATATAAAGGCATGATAAAAAGATAAACAAAATTGACTTCAAATGTATGAAAATGCAAATAAACAACAGAAGGGTATCAGATTTTGACTGAAATTGGACATTTCCTCATCGCTGTGGTAAGAAAATTTCCCATACTCAACCAAAAGTCGAACTCAGGTTGCATTGCTAGGAATGTTTGAATGAGGACATTAGGCAACAGTTTTATGGAAGGATAGATACAGTGGACGGATTTTAGGGGATAAGATCTTTTGATCTCTCCACCTGTCAAAGATAGAAGCATTTGGTTAAATATTTATCAATGACAATTCCTAATTGTTGTTGTTGGGGTATTAAAGCCAACACTTTTTGTTGGCACGGGCGTTTCCCTTGGTTGGCCCGTAGGCAATTCCTAAAAGCGGATTGAAGACTAGTCTCTCATAACTGGTGACATAAAATCTAAAAATCTCAATTTTATATAATTTTTTCCTAATACTTCATAAAAATAAGAATTTCTTATAAGATATAATGAACTATTAAAATTTATAAAATTTTTCAATTTTACTTAAGAATATTAATCCATATCAATTATTATATCTATACTCATTTCTCGAAGCAAAGTTTCTCCAAAGTCAAACAATCAAATTTCATTTTTTTTTTTCTTATCGTGGAGATTTCGGGAGAATTCAACTATACGTTTTTGAAAACTTTATTTTAGATGCAAAAAGAAAAATAATATCTATTTTGGTTCATTTATATCAAGGGAAGTTAGCAAGAGAACGTAGGCCCTTATTTCTTATTCACAGCCCTATCAAAGCCAACAGAGCCAAGAGCTTCTCAACATGACACAGAAATTAACACCAATAAACATATTAGGAAATTAACATTAATTTGATTATCACTTTTCTCTCTGTTAATGAAATCGTAGACCAAATAAAATCATGGATTATTATACCCTGAGAATTGAGACTTGGATTTCATTGCAGACTCACGTGATGATTCATCTGTTATTCATTGTGCATATGAATATGTAAAGTGTAGGAGATGAATAAAGACAATATAACGTAATAATTTTAATAACATTTATGATTTTAAAAACCTCTAATCGTGTGTGTGTAGATTGCCTTACCTTATGTAAGACACGGGCTCTTGCCGCTGGGCAGCCCGTAAAAACCTCTAAGCTGTGAAACAAAAGTTTCGTTAGCCTGCAGAGCTTAACTTTAGTTCAATATAACTTGGAGGAATAAGGACAT
Organism: Palaemon carinicauda; assembly: GCF_036898095.1. NCBI lineage: Eukaryota > Metazoa > Arthropoda > Malacostraca > Decapoda > Palaemonidae > Palaemon > Palaemon carinicauda. Next base: position 89,257,689 of record NC_090749.1, on the reverse strand, counting down.
ATTAAGATAAAATTATCAATATTGACTGTTATCATCAAAACAAAACCAAAATGATTTCATATAACAAATCTAATAAATTATATAATAAAAACATATACCATTTAACAAAACATTACTGGACAATTTAAGAAGCAAGCAAGCTGTTGAAGCAAGAGCCCTTGCCTTACATAAGGTAAAGCAAGCTAACAAACAAGTACGTTGATAATGATGAATGAAACCGAGCAAGCATTAAATTTTGCCTAGAGCAAAAGCTTGTAAGTAAAAGCAGAAGCTCAAGACAGCCTCAAGTAGCAAATGCTTAAGCAAAAATCAATTTCTTGATATCATGTGATTAATAATTATCACCATTTGCTACCTTTTGCTTGATGGACTGATAGCCTTTTCTTAGGGGCCCAGCCACGTGCGACTGTCTTGGCTAGCTATAATTTTCAATTCAACTCCTGTCCTTCCTGGCCAACAGAGTTATACTCTTGCCATGACTGTTCCAGGCCTTGGCCATTTCACAAGAGAGTTGTAACCTTTTCAAGCCCGCCATTGTACAGAGCTCTACTGCCAGGACATATCCAGATGTGACTGCCAAATGTGCAAAAGTGACTCCAACTACAGCAATAAGTCAACTCGCCTAGTTAACTGGTACCAGGCACGTGTTAAAAGTGTCCACTAAAATATATGACAGCAAGCTACCCACTGCCAACACAGCTCAGCCTTCTCCAAAGTCTCCTGCCACAAAGTGGGATCTGCCCTCTTCAGAATCCCCTGCCACACAGCAATCACCATCACCTACAGCACAAGCTCCACTCATGGCATCTAGCCCCCTCTCTACTGTCATGGAGACAGAGAAATCCACTTCCAAGGCCCTAGCTAATAATAATAATAATAATAATAATAATAATAATAATAATAATAATAATAATAATAATAATAATAATAATAATAATAGGGAAGTGGGGAATATGGGGGAAGGAAGAGTACCCCTGGATACAATCCAATTTATAGCTCAAAGGCAGGTACTCGGGATGGGAAAGATTAAGAATATAGGGAGAAAGAGAAGTACAGGAGAAGAACAAAAGAGAGGGAGCTACCTTACCCCTAAAGAACACCACTGTCTGGACTGCAACTGGCCAGATTGCCTCCCTCAGCTACTGAAAGAAGCCTCTGCTATGTTGTCCAGCTCTCCTTCATCATCCCAGCCTGAAACCAAAAACACTGAGAAGAAACCTCATTTGAGCTTCAAGCTAACACCAATAGAAAATACCACATCCTTTACTGCAGTTTCTGCCCTGGTAGACTCAAAGCCCAGCATCCAAATCACTGTCGGACTGAACCACAAGGATGAACTCGTCATCACCCCTAAGGATAAAAAAAGTGTTAGCCTCATACTGATGGAATCCTCCCTGGTGCTCTTTGATCCAGCAAAGAAGCAGAAGAAGGCAGTCCTCAGCTATTCAGCGACTATGCCTCTACCCTCCATCACCTCCCTCAGCTACATTGCAGATGCAGAGGATGCAAGAATAAACTCAAGACACCATCAAAGTTATCGCCACTTTCATACGTCAAATCCCACCTTCTCTCAACCTTGGAATACAGGGAACCTTTCCCATCAAAGATTATACATCGGTGCTGCTTTAGTGTTATTCTTGCTAGTGTTTTGGGCATTATCACAAAGACTTGCAGAAGCCCCAATGTTTGCAATATCTGTAGCAAACTTCACCCGACCCACAAGAATAGTTATCACTTGGCCATGTTCCTCATAAGGAAACAGCTCTTGTTTTTGCTATCTCTTTTCTTCCTCCCCTATTCCCTGCACACACAATCCTTCTAATCCTTTTAACCCCATCAAGTGTGCTCTAAGAGTTAACTCTAACTTTATTGTAAATTCTATTACTATTGAAATTTTCGCACTTTTTGCTAGCTCTCTTTACTCCTAGCTAGCACTCAACCTATCTTTCTCCCTACTGCTTAAGCTTTGCTTGGGATAGTTTACGCCCTTCTTCTACCTCCGACTAAATTGCTTTACTTTCCTTCCTACGATCTCCTACTTCCCTGGGACTCACTACTTTAAAACTTTCTCTCCAACTCGATAGACTCTGTCTATCAACAACTTTCCTTTCGTGGACCTAAAAAGGAGTCTCCCTACCGGGCCCTTTTTCCGTTGCCATGCCTGTCACTGCCCCTCATTCAGTTACACGAGCAATTGACTTGGAATCTGCTATGCAAATTCCAGCCCGTGTTACGCATGGTATCTTACCATTACCCCCCCCCCCCTGGGAACCCAAAACAAAATCTCAGGCTGCTGAATGAGGATAAGCAGTTTACTTAAACTTTCACTACTGTTGGCCTTACACTTAATAGCTTCGGCTATCTACATTTAACGTAACCCAACTATTAGGCTATAAAGTAATTATATACACTATTCATTGCATCCCTTTCATATTAAGTTTACCCACAGACACCAAATTCATGTTAATATTACTATATATAGATAACAAAAACACTTCAAACAATATTCTCTTATGGGCTGCCTAAGGCAAGAGCTCGTGTCTTACACAATGGTAAGACAATCTTACACACACACACACACACACACACACATATGCATCAATGCTTACAAGGAAGGGAAGGAAACCCTTGACACCTGTGCGCTCTTTCATTATGCCTGGAGCAGGAGGTGCCCAGAGCGTCTGAGAAGGATTACATCTCTGAAAGACAACTCACAGCGAAGCCCATCTGAAGCACCATAGCAGCCGGCCAAACCTCCGATGAGCACCTCGACAGAGGCCTCAATAACAACCTAAACCTTTAATCCTTAACTTTCCAGCATTAACAACATCCCCTAATCTTTCTCCTTTCCATCCTAGCCAATCGCTCACCTAGTACATAGAGTCCTTGTCTTTAGAAGACCATATCCCATAGTCCTTCCCATTTTCTCCAAAATCCTATCCCTCTTCAAAGTTCCTAAATCCTTTTAATTATCCAGTCAAATACATATTTCCCCCAAGTCTCACCTCCCGAGCCTAGAACAGAGATAAGTTCTTCACTTCCAACAGTTCCTTTCTCTCCCAGTCTCTTCTACTCACTTTGACTCGCTGCTATAAAACTTTTTCTGCCACTATGATTCTTTCTTTTGGAAGCATGAAGAGCCTGGTTTTTGTAGTGCCAGAAGCCTGCATTGTTAGGCCCAGTATAAGAAAAAGGGAAATTGTTATCCTCCGGATACGCTCTTCGAGCAACTGCAAAAATCAAGTGTGCTCTCTTTGAGTGCATCTTTTAATGTCAGCCAAACTACTCATGGAGGCTATGTGCTGCTATTCTAAAAGCTGTTCCGAGCAATCTGCTAAAAACTAGCCACCCATTAAGATACTACTGTTAGAGAGTTATTGGGTCCTTTGACTGGCCAGACAGTACTACATTGGATTCCTTTCTAGGGTTACGGCTAATTTTCCTTTGATTACAAATTCAATGAATAGTCTGACCTATTCTCTCTACATTCTTCTCTGTCCTCATACACATGACAACACTAGGATTACCAAATTGTTCTTCACTCAAGGGGTTAACTAATTTATGTAATTGTTCAGTGGCTAATTGCCTCTTGGTAAGGGTTGAAAACACTCTTCAGCTATGGCATGCAGCTCTTCTATGAAAAGGACTCTCCATAATCAAATGATTGTTCATTAGTCTTGAGTAGTGCCATAGCCTCTGTTCCATGGTCTTCCACTGTCTTGGGTAGAGTTCTCTTGTTTGAGAGTACACTCGGGATGCTGTCCTATCTTATTTTTATTCCTTTTTTGAAGCTTTTATTCCATGTATAAAAAATTTATTTCAATACTGTTACCATTCCTAAAATATCTTTTACCTGTTCAATGCTTTTTGTAGTGTATTTATTTACTTGTTTCCTTTCCTCGCTGAGCTATTTTTCCCTGTTGGAGCCCTTGGGCTTATAGTATCTTGCTTTCCCAATAAAGTGTTAGCTTTTAAGTAGTAATAATGATAATAGTAACTCATAAAATCTCTATGTAATTATAACTATTTACTGGAAGAACTGTGTTCTCGTTGGGGCGCCATGTTCAGTGGGTAGTCAAGTAGGGTGGATACAAGTACAAACATACGAACGAACGTAACAAGAGCTGCTCTGAGTCATTTTACATCAACAAACTTATAATAAAAAAGCTTTAAGTAATTGGATTACTTTTTTCTCTGTTATTAAGCATTTGTGAACACTGTATTGAGAAAAATAAATGTTTCCTTTTCTTCTGTTTTACCAAAGAAAAAATGTAAACTATGACGTAGGAGGTGGGCTGGATTTAGCCTAAATAGCCGCTTTTATGATTGCATAAATAATAACAAAAAAGTTTAGTTGTTATTTTCTATAAAAGATAATTTCGTTCAATTACTTAATGAATCTGACTCTTATATTATGACTTATGGAACATTGCAGACGTCAACCTGGTCTACTTGGAGAAATATTACTTTGAAAATGAATACAGTAATTATATAGATTTGATAACTGATATTGACTGATTTATCTTTTAATAACATTACAAAATTAAACACATCGTGACTTTCTATTATTATAATGAAAAAATACCATAAAATTTATATCTAAAAGTTTGATGTCACCAGTTCTCTAATTCAGTGTACAGTCGGTGTTCGTTCAGACTGCTGACAACAACTCCTCGCCTGGATTATATATGACACATCGCTCACGTAAACACTCGGGGGTGAAATTTTCACTGTAATCCCCGTAGAGTTCACCACAATGTCCGTTTATTAAGTAAAAAAGGATGGGGATATTATCCACTTGAAACCAGACACTGTGATGACTACTTCAATGCTCAAGCTTGTGACTGTGATAGCTGTGTGGCTTATCAGGAGCGCCGAGCATTTATGTTCAACCACATGGAAGAACATTCCACCTATACCGCAGACCCAGATGTCGTCAATCATCATATCAGATGTGACTGTGAGGGGTGCAAAGTCACCTCTAACAATCTTGCCAAGTTCCAGCTTCAATTCAAAAGGAATGCAGCAGCTGAAAAGGAAGAGGATAAACCCTCTCCCAAGAAAAAGAGGACTCCTAAAGATCCCTCACCAGTGCCAGTAGCAGCCCCATCATTGCCAACTGTGACTTCAAGGATTGAGAGCACAGACTCGTCCTTGTCTGCCCCTTCAGCTTCTCAGCAATCAATTGCAGCTGCATTCATCCCTTCTACCATCAGGCCTGAGACCTCCAATGCCATGGAGATCGAACAGGAGGCCCACTCCACGGACTGCAACTGCATGGTTTGCCTTCAAACACTCCTGCATGAAGCCACTGCTATACAAGAGAACATCCCAGCTACACAGCCAATGAAGCCTCTGCCAAAGTTTCGACTTTCACAGGCTAACCATGAGCTCTCCTATACCTCTGTTGCTGCCATGGCTGCCAAGCCTGGCTTGAAACTCACTGCAAGACCTAACAGGAAAGGTGATCTTATCATCTATCCCAAGGACAGATTCCTTCAGGAAGACCCCACCTTAACACTGCTCGATCCTGCTTTTATCAGGAAGAAGGCAGTCATTACCAGGTATCCTGTGACGATGCCTATATCTATTGTAACCTCGTGCAGCAACATTGACTGTGCTGTTCGCTGCACAAGCAAAGATGACGTTCCTGTTCGACGCCTAATCGCCACCTTTATAGGTCCAGTTCCTTCCAAACTGGACTTAGGAGTCTGGGGTACTTTCCCCATCGAGGATTACACACCTGAGCCCCTTCGATGTTACAGATGCCAGCGCTTTGGACATCATAAAAAAGAATGCAGAGGCCCCATTATCTGTGGTATCTGCAGCCAGCGACATAGCACAGAAGTGTGCATAAAGGCCCATAAAGAAGGACGACAAACCACATCCAAGTGCCCCAATTCTTCCAAGCCACACCATGCTTGGAATAAGCGCTGCCCAGAGCGTCTCAAGAGGATAGCAGCTATGAAGAATACATCCTCTTCAAACCAAAACAAACCAGCTTCGTCTCAGCCACCTAAAGAACAAAGAACTCCTCGCCAGAGAAGACCAAGTCAGCTAACTCCTGCTCCTGCATCTACAACTACAACTGCTCCTGCATCTACACCTACAACTGCTCCTAAAAAGGACCAGCAACGACCTGCAACTGTTCCTAAGAAGGATCAGCACCGACCTGCAACTGCTCCCCAAAGGGACTAGCAACAACCCTCATCCTCATCCCATTCTCAAACCTTAACTCAAGCAATTGAGTCTCTCACCTTGCAAGACCTCATACCTATCGCCTTCCAGATCCTTACCAAAGTCCTCTCCCTCTCATCAACCTCCACCTTCCAGCAACTCCTGCAACAGTTCCAGTTTCCAGCCACGGAGCAGAGATAATCCTTTCCTGCTTGCATCCTCTCCTTCCCAATTCCCTATTCCTAAAAGGAGAATAGTTATTACAGGGCTGTGTTCCTCATAAGGAAACAGCTCTTGTTTTTCCTATCTCTTACCCTTTTTCCCTGTTCCCCCCTCTTCCTACCTCATCCTTAGGGGGCCTTTCTTGTGCTTACTGTCCGAGCGTTGCACAGAAATGGCCCCCTCCCCATTTCCATCACAAGAGCAGGAATAAGCTTCTGTGCTTAAACCTACTCCTATCCTCTCCTACTAAAATTCCTTCTCTCCTCTCCCAGTCTCTTTTACTTACTGGGACTTGCTACTATCAATACTATTTTCTCTGATTAAAAACTTTCTTTTGTGGACCTAAAAAGGAGTCCCCTTTTTTGGGTTACTTTCTACCCCTTTTCACATCTTGTCAATCCATCCCCATTCCATCTCTCATTCATCATCCTCACCCCTCATCCTTCATCCCTTCCTATTTTATACCTAACATTCCTTTTCACAATATAAATTTTACTCCTCTGGAGTATCTCCCTTTACAGATCCAGTCGCTTACGGGCTGTCTTAATTGACAAGAGCCCGTGTCATGCTATAGGCATGGCAATCTACATGAATGAATGAATGAAACTGATAATTTTGCCCAGCGGCAAGAGCCCGTGTCTTACTTAAGGTAAGGCAATCTACACACACAACTGATATGTTTTAATATACTTGGGCGAACAACGATATTATCTTTGGAAGGTAAGATAGGCAGGCTAATGTAGTCTCTTCCCAAATTAATGTAGCGAAATTAAGCAAATTATCAGATATCTCAATGACCCAATTCCAAGAATCACTACAAGTTCTTCTAATGTTAAACATTATTTTCAATACATGGTCTTCCTCTCTCGTGGTGGTATGTCTCCAGTGTTCCCGGTCAGGATACAAATGTATCCTGTGGATACTCTTTGACAAAGTCCCAAGATTCTTATGAGATACAAATGTATCCTGTGGAAGCTCTTTGACAAAGTCCCCAGATTCTTATGGGATATTAATGTATCCTGTGGATGCTCTTTGACAAAGTCCCTAGATTCTTATGGGATACAAATGCATCCTTTGGATACTCTTTGACAAAGTCCCTAGATTCTTATGGGATACAAATGTATCCTGTGAATGCTCTTTGACAAAGTCCCTAGATTCTTATGGGATACAAATGTATCCTTTGGATACTCTTTGACAAAGTCCCTAGATTCTTATGGGATATAAATGTATCCTGTAGATGCTCTTTGACAAAGTCCCTAAATTCTTATACTTTAATGTTTGGTTTTAATATTTTTTGTACAAAAGGTTAATATCACTCTATTATACTAAATATTAATATTCTTGTCTGTTTATTAATATCAAGAGTAATTAATCTATTTCTGGGAATTGTTTTGTCATGAAACATTTTATCAGTTTGAAATATTATGCATAAAATCAAAAGAGGCAAAATCTCGAATCCTGCCTCATAACATGTTCTCAAGTGTCAACATTAAGGCATCGATGGATATTTTGGGCCTTAGTGCATGGATGTGTTTTGAGGCTCAATTGTGTAGTTGTTACCTGGATTGGCTGCTCAAACATACACGAGTTCATAAAAGGCTCATTTAAATTCCTTTGTGATGCCATATTATTATATCATTGTGAAGTCCAGATTTTCTTATTGAATTGGCTAAAGACAAGAAAAATTATAACCTTGGGACTAAAGAAAACCCTAAACCTAGAATATATGAATTAGAAAGTTTCTGATCCATATATTCCATGTTTTTTTTTCTTAAAGTTAACATTACAGCAAAATCTGACATTGTTTTAAAAACAGACGATAGAGACGAACATCTTGCTTTAAATAACCCTATATATATATATATATATATATATATATATATATATATATATATATATATATATATATATATATATATATATATATATATATATATATATATATATATATATATATTTGAGTCAGGATGTTAAAAAAACGATAATTCTGGTTAAAATCAAAAAGAATTATTCAGAATTGAGTTCTTTTGAGATTGAAATATTCACCATTAAATCTATTTTTATGAAAACTTGATGTCAAATAGAGCAGACGTTGATATACCAATTAAACCTTATTACCTGAGGCATAACTGACCCAGTATTCAAATGATCTGCTTTTCATTCAACTATTAACCTTGTCGTATATTTGTCCATTTTTTTTTATAAAACTCTTTTTGGGGGAGATGTGAGATTGCATAGAAGTACGATATGTTTTCCCCACTTAAGGGGACATCTGTACATCTTCCTATTCATTCAGACAAAGAGTCAGTCATAGTGTGGCTAGCTCTCCAATGAAAACTAGATTTGAAAATATTGTCCTACAGGGGAGAGACCATAAGGTCTCTTCACCTTTCAAAGATAGAATTCAACAATTTCAAATCATCTTCTTTTATCATTAGTAACTTGTCTTCTTCTTCTTGGGGTATTTAAGCCAACACTTGTTGTTGGCTCAGTTCTCACTCAGCTCCCACTGAGAGAGGACCTAGCACTCCTGCTCCTGCCTCCTGCCTGCTGACTGCCGACTTCTTCTGCCGCTGCCGACTGCTGCCTGCTCCCTCTTCACTTGCTGATATATTCAGCCTCCTGAAGAGATCGCCGCCGATAAATCGCCGATTTCGCCGACGTTTTTCGCCGAATTCGTCGCCGATTTTCGACGATTTTTGTTGCAGTTTTTGCTGTTCTGACAAGGGCCTTGCCCCTGAATTGGCTGTAATCAGCCCCCTCATATAAGGGAAACTAAATTGACAATATAGGCTAAGCTTTGCCTCTACCTACATAACTTTAACTTACTAATAGATCCTCCTGTGGAAAATCTGGTAGCCGTTGTGGTCTTAAAACTCCAGTAGAAGCAGGGCCAAAGGGTCAAAACCTCCCACTCTCGCTGTCTGTGGCAAGTGGCATAGGGCTGTTAGGCTTGGCGCCTATAAGCCAAATTGTTTACTAAATAATAGGTATTTATTCTTGGTAACTGGCGAAATAAGCCAGTATTCAAATAGGGTTAGGAATCAGCTCAAATAAAAACCTTTAGGATTCCACTGAGTTTTGCTTATTACCCCCAACCTCCCTACCTGCAGGAATAGACTGCTGGGCCGTCTTAGTGCATGAACGCAGTAAGAAGGCTCCCCAACAGCTATTTGTGCAGGCTAGTACTTAGCTAAAAAGAGTTAGTTTCAGCACTGCTCTAGCAATAGGATAGTTAGCATATCCCCCATATAACTAACGAAATTGTGTTCCATTTTTCAGATTCTGTATTTCGTTCTTATAACTCCTACTATAACTTTGTTTGGGGCCCTAGGGCTTAAAGGGTTGGACAACCCCACCAGACACACTGTCTGTCTACTCGGTCTTTGACCAACTTCTCACCTTTCTTCCCACAAAGGACTTATCCTGGAGAACTGTGAATGAGCTAACAGAAATAGAGTTAGAAGCCATGGCTTCTGGAGAGGTGGAGATGCACCCTGACCTACAGCCATGCCCTGAACTCATCGCAGAGGCCACGAACAGGAAAAGAACGACCCTGGATATTGACACGGATGAACACGATAACCAAACCTGGGCAAAAGTAAACAGGAAGAAGAAGCTGCCAAGAAGGAATCATGCAAGATTCAACGACACAACACCAACTCAGCTACAAAGGAACCCCAACGGACAAAACAACGACCAGCCAGCCAGGGAAAACTAGACCTATTTCTTCAGAGTCCTGGCAGGGAACTTATCGGAGGCCTTCAAGGCAATTGCAGCCTTCGAGCAAAAACACAGAAACATACAAATGGTTACTAAACCAAACAGGACAGGCCAGTGGACCATATCCACCAAGGACTCACGTGCTCTGATCACTCTAAGGAGCACCTCTGACATCAAGCTGCAAGAGCTCAAAGAAGAGGAAAAAATTAAGAAAGCAGTTGTGGTTGGCTACCCAACTGACATGATGGAAAGCCACCTGTTGAAACTGCCTAACATCACAGCAGCAGAAAGAATGAAGAACAAGGCAGGCTTCCTTACCAAAGCCATTCTCGTTACATTCAAGGGACCACACCCCAAGAGAGTGGACCTAGGCATCTTTGGCAGTTTCAGGGTAAATAAGTACTACCCTGATCCCCTTCGATGCTACAACTGCCAAAGATTTGGACACCATAAGGACCAGTGCCAAGCCAAGGTCCCAACCTGTGCAGTCTGCAGCCAAAGACACCCCACCCAGGAGTGTATCGACAAGAAGGCTGCAGGAATACCAACTGTTCCTAAATGTACCAATTGCAAAAAAAGCCACACAGCAATGGCCTGGGGATGCCCTGAAAGAGTAGCAAGGGTAATTGCTGCCCTCCCCAAGGATAAAAGGGACCCTTCAAGAGGAAGAGCGGCCCCCAAACCTTTACCTAGGAAAAGGTTTTACACACAAGAGGAGCTGAGGAAGCACTCAAGAACTAGGTCCACCTCTAGAGCCAGGTCCTCATCAAGAGCTCCCAAACCCACAACCCAAGGGCCAAAACCAATGCCCAGGACTATCTTCATTAAGACCACGGTCTTAAGAACCACCTTGACTAACTTAGTCCCACAGGCAGTGACTGGAAAACTAAATGCAGAAGCTATTGCAGCTAGCATTGAACAAGTCGTGCTAGACTTCGCCTCTAAGACAAAGTCCTCCCAACCCCCCTCTCATGCTATCCAGCAGATCACCTCTCACTCCTCACCTATCACTCAATCACCCCAATCGCCTGTACCTTCCACATCCACAGCACCAGACCCCACCCCTATCATCCCATTCATTCCAACCATCACTCCTTCATCCACTCTCACCCCATCCACCTCATCCACTGAGGTCAAGGCAATTGCCTTTGCCTCCAGGGACCCAAGACAGTACTCTTCGACATACAACCAGGTATAAGAGTTCTTAACTGGAACTCAGCCGGAGTAAGACCTAAAATATCCTCCCTAATTGCAGTATGCAAAACAGAGGACATAGACATTATCCTGCTACAGGAAACACACTTAACAACAGAAAGGAAAATCAAAATACCAGGTTACAACGCCTACACAACACCACAGACAGGCACAGACAGAGGCCTAGCCACACTAGTTAAAACAAGCATACCAACAACAAGATTACACAACCCCATCCCTTGCGGGGACAACATTGAGACAATAGCAGTAACAATAACACTACTGAATCAAAAAATTGACATATACAACATATACAGGAAAATAAACAGGGAAGACACTGGAGAGCTGCAGCTGACAAAACTCTTTCCTCACGCAGAAAGAACACCAACAATTATCTGTGGGGATTTTAATGCACATCACCCCATTTTATCATCCCCATCAAGAACAAACCCCTCTGGGGAACGCATAGCCTTCGCCCTAGAGAAGTTTGAAGGCGTCACCCTACTAAACACAGGGCATCCAACACATGTAACAGGAGGCAGACTGGATCTGACCTTTGTCACAACAACAATTGGACATCTAACCAAGTGGCGAGTACACTCAACCCTGATTAGTGACCACTTTGCCACAGTAACAGAATTGGAGATGCAACAACTTCCTCCTATTCCACCACCTCCACCAAGATGGAATCAGGATCTAGCAGACTGGGTCTGTTTCCAATTAGCTATAGAGGAATGGGCAATCAGCTACGTTCCTCCAGAGGACATAGATCAACTAGAAAAAGACCTAGTTGAGGCCTTTCACAATGCAGCCAACAGAGCTATGCCACTAAAGACAACACAAGGTAGTTACACTTACAAAGACTCCTGGTACTACTGCCCAGAAGTCAGAAGACAAAAAACCAGACTAAACAGAGTCACAAAAATATACAGAAGAAGATCCACAGTAGAAAACAGAGAGCTACTACAAACAGTCAGAACTGAAACAAATGAAAGAATCCATGAAATCAGAATTGAAAAATGGATGGAATGGTGTTCAAGCCTGTCAGGATACACCACTCTAACTCAGCTTTGGAAATGGCTAGGCAGAGTAGCCGGAAAAAAGAGAAAGACACCAATTGCCACACACCCACACCCACATGAGGAGGCTGAAAGAATTGCAACATCCTTTGCAAACAGAACACTGTCAATCAATCTCTCCCCTGAAACCAGAATGCAACAAGAGCAACTGGCGCCATCCAGATGGGAAGAGATCAACACAGCCTGCCTTCAGCAGGATGACACAGACACCCCATACACAGTTGAGGAGCTAAGAGCAGTACAAAAGACAGGGAAAGACACTGCACCTGGAGCTGACAAAATCACCTACACAATGATCAAACACATGGGTCCAGCAGGAGAAACTGCGTTCCTAAGATTACTAAACAAAACACACCTAGAGCACACAAGGCCTCAAACCTGGAGACAACAAGATACACAGCCAATCCCCAAGCCAAAGGATCCAACAAATCCTAGGCCAATAGCCTTGGTATCCTGTATAGAAAAAACAGGAGAAAAAATGGTCCTAAACAGGTTAAAGTACAAAATTGGCCCCCTAAACAAGCAGCTATATGCATATCAGGAGGGAATTGGTACCTCTGAATGCATCACAGATGTATTAAGCTGCATAAATCAAAACAAGGCAACAATAGTCTTCATAGACTTTGAAAAAGCCTTCGAGCTTGCAAGCCCAGTTGCAGTGCTGCAATCAGTAGCTAAAAAAGGAGTCAAAGGACACCTACTAGCATGGACTAAAAACTACATGTTAGGAAGGCAAGCCAGAGTCAAATTTCAAGGAGTGATATCCACATATCATGAATTGGAAAATGGTACGCCACAAGGAGGAATTCTAAGCCCCCTCCTTTTCAACATCCTCATGGAAAATATAGCCTCACTTCAGCTAACAGGAGTAAATATATTTATCTATGCAGATGATGTATGTGTAATAGCTCGAGGGCCAGTCAGGACAATAAAAATGCAAAGAGCACTCAATTCCATCAGCCACAAATCCAATGAGCTTGGACTAAAAATTAACATTGCCAAAACAAAAGCAATGACAATCAAAGCCCCAAACCCCGTACAACCACTCACAATAGGAATGGAACCCCTAGAATGGGTGGACAGATACACATACCTCGGGGTAATAATAGACAAACAGCTCACTTTCAAGCAAGAGATAAAATATCTCAAGGAAAGAACAAATGCCAGAAATACAGCTATGAGATATATGTGCAGGCTCAATGATGGAGCTAATGAACACGTCCAAAAGAAATATTATCTAGCCTGTTCCAGATCATTAGTAGACTATGCCGCCCCAACACTCCTGGGACTAACAGATCTATAAAAAAGCACAATTGAAGTGATTCAAAACAATGCCATGAGGCTCATGTTGGGAGCCCCAATGTGGACAAGACTGTGCAACCTAAGGTTGGAAACCGGACTACCAACCCTTGAAGACAGAATTGCACTAAGAAATGCAAGCATAGTTGCAAAGATGTTCCTGTCAGACAGAGACTCAATCACCAAAAGAAGAGTAAGAGAGGAACTATCCAAACATCCTGAAGTGCAAACCCCAAGTTCTTATGGCAAAGACCATAGCAATAACATAAAAAAACTTGGCCTTACAGAAACAATCCTACAACTAAAACCTGACACAGCACAAAGTACAATACACATTCCACCATGGAAAAAACAAGTTGCTAAATTCAACTACACCAAACTCCCAAGGGCAAAAGAAAACTGCACAATAGAAGAACTTAGAAATGCAACAGAAGCAGCTATAACCTCTGTAGAGACAACAGGGGCACAGATCTACTATACTGATGGTACAGTAGATCCTGGAACCCAAACAGCAGGAGCGGCAGTTCACTCCTGCAAGTTCACAGCTTGCTGGAGAACATCCAATAATGTCTCCACCCTGCAGACAGAGCTTGTTGCAATACGGCAAGCATTAAAATACTCTATTGAAAATGAGGAAGGACCAGTAGTCATCCATACTGATTCACGATCCTCAGTGCAGGCCCTACAGCAGGACAAAAACAAAGAAAACAAATCCCTGATAGCGGACATTAAAATCCTCTTACATCAACATAATGAAAGAAACAGACTAGTAACTATAAACTGGATCCCCAGTCACATCGGGATACCAGGGAATGAAAAGGCTGATGAGCTAGCCAAAAGCACCAAACACATTCACAATGTACAGGTGCACATACAGCCTGCACTGCAATAAATCAAAAGCAAAATAAAGACACAGCTCAAGGACAACCTAATCAAGGAACTACATATGAGGATAGAGAATGGCTCTCCCTCTGCAACATGGTACAAATGGGCATCGGAACTAGAACCCCCTCCCATAGACAGATACACCCCAAGAAAACTGGCAGTATGTATACAGACTCCGGCTGGGTTACAAAGCAAACTGGGAACTCCTAGATGACATCCAGAGAAGGTGTGAACACTGTGATGTCATACCACAACAAGCCCTCCTGCACTATCTACTAGAATGCAGAGAAACAGCACAGCTACGAGGTGATCTACTTGTAGACACCAACACACCACATGCCATGAAAGAGGCAGCCACACTGGCAAAAGCAATTGTCGAAAGCATAGACACACATGCACAGTTGCTTTCAACACTACCTCCACCACGATAAGACCTCCTCATTCCATGCACCATCTCATCCCCTCATTGTAAGGCTCTATTCACATCACCCCCTTTCACTTCTCAACTAACCTACCACTAAAAATCTCTCCGCAGGGACCCTAGGGAGTAAAGGGTTGGACAACCCCACCTGCACAATTTTTCTCTAATCTTCAAAAGCCTTACACCCCCACTTTTCAAACTACCACTATCCGAGAAATGATGGCCCTCTACCACTACCACCATCATCCTTACCCTATCCACATCTTTTTCTACCACGGCACAGTGTAAAATCCGGACGTCGGACGTCGGACGTCGGACGTCGGACGCCAGATGCCGTTATCATTGTTGTAAATTTCTTGAAATTTTTTGTCTGTGATAAAACTTTTTACATTATTTTAATATTTACCTTTTCTTGATTGTGTTATTATTTCTTTCAATTGAGTATATTTGCTTATATTTATGGTTATGGGAAATAATATGGTGTAGGGTGGTGGATTAGTTGGTTAGACTGTCAACTGCCTTCCCGTGGCTCTGACTGGGCAACAGGCACAGGCTATTATAAAACGAATAAAAACAAATTGATTGATAAAATTTCAGTACATTTCAAGTGAAATAGGCTTCATTTCTTACATGTAGTATCCTGTGTCTGTCTAAAGTTGGCAACATTTTAATTGGTTAGTGGATCATACCAAACCTATTGGCAACTAAATGCAAGGTAAAGGGGGTGGTAGGCCCTTTCACCTTATGCTCTTTACAGCCGGGTAAATTCTTATCTGTGACTGCTGATTAGCGACGTTTGGCTTTTATCCTAAAAGGGTAAAATAGCGGGCAGTTAAATAGTGAAATGTTGACGTCCTGTCTGTCTGTCTGTCTGTCTGTATAGATTGCCTTACCTTGTGTAAGACCCGGGCTCTTGCCTGTGGGCAGCCCGGAAAAGAATGTAATTTGAATTGTAGAGCGTTATATGTGTATAAGAGAACTTGTAACTTGAATAGGGTAAGAGTAATTGATGTTAGAGAAAAGGGATTCAATTAAAAAGTGAATTTATTACTTTAAAGTTTAATGGTTTAATCTACGTTAGATTTAGATAGCCGAAGCTAATTAATGTAAGGCCAAAAAGTAGTAGTAGTTTCGACTGAACTGCTTATCCTCATTCAGCAGCCTAGGATTTTGGTTGTTCCTAGGTGGGGGCAAAGGCTATTCACCCAGCATCCCACAGGCTGGAAACTGCAAGCAGATTCCAAATTAAGGCCCGTATAACTGAATGAGGGACAGGTCCCTCTAGCTACTACTAATCAAAGTAACAAGGGAAAAAGGGAGAGATTGACAGGCATGACAACGGAGAAAAGACCCCCGGTAGGGAGGCTCCTTTTTAGGTCCACGAAAAGGAAAATTTGTGATAGACAGAGTCTATCAAGTGAGAGAGAAAGTGTTAAAGCAGAAAGTCCCAGGGAAGCAATAGGTCGTGGGAAGGAGAGAAAAGTAAT
Organism: Palaemon carinicauda; assembly: GCF_036898095.1. Lineage (NCBI taxonomy): Eukaryota > Metazoa > Arthropoda > Malacostraca > Decapoda > Palaemonidae > Palaemon > Palaemon carinicauda. The sequence goes on along the minus strand of NC_090749.1, from coordinate 89,241,202 downwards.
GTAGTCAGAGGCAGAAAAAAGGGCATACACTATCCCTAATAAAGGAAATTTTGATAGACCTAGTCTATCTAGTAAAAGAAAAAGTGTTATAGCAGGAAGTCCCAAGAAAGTAGAAGGTCATGGGAAGGAGAAAAAAGCAATAAAGTTAGAGACAGAAGAAGGGCTTAAATTATCCCAAGAGAAAGCTTAAGGAATAGGCATAGGTCTAGAGATGGAGTGCTAGTCAAGGGGGAGGGTACTAGCAAAAAGTTAGAAGGAATTTAATAGTAAAAGAGTTTATAATTAAAGATAGAGTTGGCGAATAAAATTAGAAAAAGAACGGTTGCTTAATTATAAATAGAAAGGAAGATTGTGTCTAGAAAGAGATGTGTTCAATCATAGAAATATCTAAGACCGAAGGAAATGTGTTCATTTTATGCGGGAAAGAATTGACCTGCGCCGTGAACACGAGGGAAATTAGGCGGGAATACGATGGAATGTTCTAGAATAAAAGATGGCGTTAATATTACGTTGTAGAGCGAAGAGTAAGGGAGGGAGGAGAAGGGAGGGAGGGGGCGAAAGGGAGTGTAGGAGGGAGGGAGTCGGGAGGCGACAGGGAATAGCAAGTGATTGTGTAAAAGCAGAGAAAAGGTCAGCCACTGAGTACGAGAGTAAAGATGGTATTACGTAATAGCACAGAGGGAGGGGGAAGGGAGGGGGAGGGGGAAAGGGAGGGGATGCTCATGACTGTTGTCGATAGGCGACTAAACTTAATATAAAAATAAACTAAAATAAAAGAAAAAACCTTACATTTACGTTATTTCAACGGGAGGAGAGGGGGAAAAGAGGGAGGGGAAGGAGGGGAGGGAAATTCACTTTAAGGATAATTCTTCTGACAATCTCATTTAGCACAATATCCAACATTCTAGCTATATCAGAATATGGAAAAGATTTTCAAAAGCATTCATTCAATATATGCAGACTATTGAGTAGCCCAAGTGACAAAATCGAGTGTGTTAAATTTGAACCTACAAATGAGATGCCTAAAGCAGTGGGCAAAAAGAATATATATCCACAGTGGCAGATTCAGTAAGTGGGAAAAAGATATTTAATTTAATTTTGTTTTGAGAAACATTTCATTCCTTTAAAAAAAGAACAGTAATTTTATTCCAATTTTGAGAAATGATGAACCTGAATTTAAGGAGAACTATGATATATTTTTATTATTATATTAAGGAATATGGGGTGTAACATTGTTTTACTCTAATATATATATTGATCATTATTAAAATGCCAACTACCATTTATTGTCGTTTTAATTAATTACTAACGTTTTAATTTTTAGTTGACCACTAGTCTAAAATCTGGCATCCGTTTTGGTCTATTTAGCCTAATTTCACAACAATTCTAGCACATTTTCTTTCTGAAGATTTGGCAACACTGATTCACGGGCTGCCCAAAGGCAAGAGCAATCGGCTCTGCCATTCATGAGCAGCCTTTAAAAGAAATTGAAGATCCCTCTATTCATCAGAAACCTTTTCATCTATAAGTTGATGATGAATATAATGGCATAAATAAAAGATAATAAAATAGACTTAAAATGTATGAAAATTGCAAATAAAGAGCAGAATAGACTACCAGGTTTAGACATTTCCAATTTCGAGTCCATTTCCTCATCGTCGTGGTAAGAGAGTCTTTCAAATTTAGCCAAAGATTCGTTTCTTTATAATTCTCTGGTAGGATCATTGTGTGACGGTATTTATGAATGAAGAGGAAATATGGAAGAGGAGATTCTCATTTTAATAATAATGTCCATTATGGGAAGAGACCTCATGGTCTACTCCACCTTTCAATGATAGAAAAAGCTGACTTTTTATAGAATGCTTGACTTTACAATGACGATTGGAAAGTAGCCTCTAATAACTGGCGACATGAAACTTAATAATTTCAATTTTATATATTTTCTTTTTCCAAGGGAAAGGCCCGTGCCAACAAGAAGAGTTGGCTGTAATACACAACGACGATCATCAATAGAATCTCCCTCATGGTCTTCACATCAATAGGTCTATTTCTATCTTTGAAAGGAAGTCGATTTGTTCTCTTCCTGAGAGTGAGGCAATGTAGCATCGTCCGCCAAGTCAAAGGACCCAATAACACTCGAGCGGTCGTATCTCAACGGGTGGCCAGTGCCCTAGCCAGCCTAGTAGTTACAGTTCTCATCACCATGCAGGCCACTGCAAATTGGTGATGGTGGGAGACTTCAGTTTGATCACTCACAGCAAATCAGCCCAGTTTGAGGGGCCTGTGTAGTATAGCTCTGCTGATCATGGCGATACACAAACCCTTTCACCACGTTAATGAAGGTATCCCCATTCATTTTTGGTGTTTATTGGTAAATCCACATTATCTTGGAAAAGAAAAATCTTTTATTTATCAATTCTCGAATTTGAATTATTTTATCCCCAACAGATTAAATGTTTATATAGCCTCAAATTATGACAGCCTTAATATATATATATATATATATATATATATATATATATATATATATATATATATATATATATATATATATATATATATATATATAACCAAACTTGGGAAATTATCAAGGAAAGAATTTATATCGTAAGTCAATAATGCTAGAAAAGATTAGTCGTTGTCAATCATAATATATATATATATATATATATATATATATATATATATATATATATATATATATATATATATATATATATATACATATATATATACATATATATAACTTGTCATTCCCAAAGAATTGTTTCACTAAAGTTGGAAAGGTTGACGTCTGCATCGCTCAGTAGGGCATGTAAGAGTCAGGCTCTACGGGATGTCAACGCAAGAGCCCGTGTTTTGAGGAAAGAATCAAACTATAAATTTTGTTTGGAAACTCTATCGTATAAATGGCTATTTTTGTGTGAATTCAACCTCCTATGTTCTCATTTTCATTTCTTCTTGAGTAAAACACTGCATATCAGAGATAGAAAATGATGAAATTGAAATATGACATTTATCAAGAAGTTTTGATATCTGGTAGGAGCTTAATTAACTTTTTCCTCTTCACTCAAAGGGTTAACTACTGCATTGTAATTGTTCAGTGGCTCCAATAAACCTATTTCATGATAAGAATGTATGGTGAGATTTTGAGTCTGAAAATAAAAGTATTATGAATAATTCTTATTCTTTGTTTTGTCCAGATTTTCCAGTTATTTCAACATCTCAAACATTCAAAAGTAAATCCTATGGATTAACGACTCAGTCTCTGTAGATTTGGCTCAAAGTAAAACTTTCCATTGTGAATGTGAATTTCAAATACTAATATATTTATCTAATACCTGAGAAGATTTTAGAAAGGTCTAGAACTCTCCTGCTGCCTCTGTTTTCCATCACACCCTTAACATGAGGAAAGCAGTAGACCTATAGGCTACATAGAGTAGGCCTATGGATGCATCTTTTATCTATGGTAGCTATATGGGTGAGTATTTATCCCTATTTTGATCTTTTCTGAGTTAAGACTGCTATAAGGGTGATGAACATATAATACTTATAATACAATAAATAAAAACTGTATACCAGAATTAACAACCAAAATAGGCCTACAGACACAAGCAACTATTTTTCTTCAAACGCCTTCTGTTCCCATTTTATTATTGCAGCACTAATCAATTAGTTGCCATTAATCAGAGCATGGAGGAGACCTTCGGCTGCATTAATAAATCGTAAGGTAACAGTAGTGGTTTTCTTTGATCTACAGAGTGCCTATGATACAATAAACCATACAGCTTTGATGTATAAACTCGCACGAAAGGTCACAGGGAGATTGTTAGCATGGCATGAATGCTTTTTGAAAGATAGGGAATATGTAGTAAATGTAGAAAATAAATATTCTAACCCTAGAAAAATTAGATCAGGGGTTCCTCAAGGCTCAGTCTTAAGTCCTACATTATTCAATATCATGATGAGTGACATACCAAACGTAGAACCAGTCAAAAGTTCAGAATTTGTAGATGATACTTGCTTCTTTGTGACTGCAGATACAATTGAGATGGCTTGTCTGGAAGTTCAGGATGCGATTGAAAGGTTTTACAAATGGACCCAGAAATGGGGGCTAAGGATAAATACAGGAAAGACGAAGATAATGTATTTCACAAACAAAAAAAATAGATATCTTACCTAAAATCAAAATTGACAACAATATAATTGAATGGGTATGTAAATACAAGTATCTAGGATTGGTATGGGACAGTCAAGGCCTCACTTGGACACATCACATCAACCAGGTAAGAGCAGTATGCTACCAGAGACTGAATTTATTGAAGGCGGTTTCCTCTTACACCTGGGGAGCAGATAGGAAAACTTTGCTGATGTTCTATAAGGCTTACATTTTAAGCAAAATTGAATATGGAATTGAAGTATATTCGTCAGCAGCTAGAAGTAACTTAGAAAAATTGGAAAAAATACAAAATATTGCTTTACGAATAGCTCTTGGAGCCAAGAATACATCTCCCATTGTATCACTACAAGTTGAAAGTAACGTGACACCAGTAAGAATAAAAATACAGTACAAAATGTTGCTTTATTATGTAAAATTAAAACAGTTAAGTAAGAATCACCCAACTAGCCAGGAAGTTCTGAACGATAAAAGACTAGACGGTAGAGGATGGAACTCGGGTTATTTTAAAAAAACATTTATATTAAGGGTACAAGACATCATGATTAGGTGGAAAGTGAAGTTAGGGATGCAACGGGAAGAAAGGGCCTTTCCCATTGCAGCCCCCTGGCAATGTATTGGTAAGTATCTTGGTATTAACCCAATGGATGACATTGACCAGGAGGAACCTAATAACAAATTTATTCAAGAGTTCTGTAGAATGAAAGAGGAAAAGTATTTTAACCATTTAGACATATATACGGATGGGTCCAAAAAAGAAATACTTAGTGAGGAATGGTCATGTGCAGCTGCCAATGTTATTCCCAGCCTTGACTTTTATTGTAGTTTTAGATTAAACCCAACAACGTCTATTCTGGGGAATTATTTGCTATATGGGAAGCGCTGAAATGGACAGGGGGTAATTACAGGAGCAAAGAGACGGTAATATTCACAGATTCATTTTGTCCGCCATTTCAATGATAAATAATAATTATACAAAAAGATTCAAAACAGTAGTGCACAGTATACAGGAGATGCTAATCGAAATGAATAGCAATTCCAATTTTGTAAAACTGAAGTGGATTCCAAGCCACAAAGGAATCCTGCTAAACGAGCTGGCAGATGCAACCGCTAAACGAGGGTTAGATAACCCCTGTACTATCAACAACCACTTGTCGATGACAAAGAAGAAAACAATATTACAGAGAAAAATGATAGAAACCTGGCAAATGGAGTGGGATGTTATAAAATCAAGTAAGTGGCTCGGTACGTTTAAACCTTTTATAGAAGATTGGGAGACAGCTTATTGTAGAAATAGGAAAATAGAAACCGTAATGGGAAATTTGAGAATTGGACATGTTAGAGTAAATGCATATTTACATAAATTCAAGATGACAAATACACCTTTGTGTAGCACATGCAATGTAGTAGAGGACATTTCACACGTAATGATAAATTGTAAGAAATATAATCTGCAAAGAAAGGATTTAGAATTAAAATTAGCAGGACTCAAATTGAATTGCTCTATGAATAATCTATTAGGAAAACACGAAGAAGATTATATACAGGAAAGGGTGAAAACTGCTCTTATAACATTTCTAACCAAAACTAATTTACTTAACACATTATAATCATCTGTAAAATTAATTATCCAACAGAGGAATAAGGATTAAATTTAGTGGTATTATTACAGTTTTATCCATTATGGGAAATCTATTATAATAATATATTTCCGAGTAAAGCAAGTCTTTTGTAGTATTTCTGTAAAATATTATCTGTCGCAAATGCCTAGTTCTTTATATATCGACGATCAAACTCACGCTACTTATGTCTTCCTCCCAGATTTTTTCTAAGTCTGTTGTTATTGTTGACTGTGTCTTGTATTTGCTTAAATGAGCCCTGTAACCACTATAATCCGCAGACAAACTAGTCCACTATGAAGTCTTACACGTTTGGCCAATCACAGCGCCTGTCCACTATGACGTCACACATGTTTGGCCAATCACAGCGCGACAATACATTATCTTACCCAGGCATTTCATTTCGTTCTTAGACATGAAGGCCATAGCAAGCAAGTCATCTCATGTTGTACAAGAAGTTGAAATTCCATCTTCTTGTCCTGACTGTTTCCTAAGTTACAATGATTTTGTTCTAACTTATTCAGGGTTATATTGAAAAACTAGTGGATTTGTGCCAGAGACACAATTTAATTTTACCAAATAAAAATTGTTCTGCATGTCAGGGAACCTTCGCAACGGCTTCACGTTTTCCTCAGAGCACCAGCACATCTTTATGAACCAACAGTTTAAGGTAAGCTTCATTAATTTATAGAGTATATTATAATGGTGATAGTATAATGATGTATACAGCAGTACCATCACTTTGGATTTGGTTTGATGGATGTGTTAGGTAGTGGCTGTAAGGGGGGAGGGGTCCCAGGGGCTAGGCCTAGGTAGGGGTACAGGGCCCTAGGTTAGGTGGTTGTATTAGGTTCGGTAGTGTCCCGAAATTCACTGTGGCCTAAAGGGGGGGTCGCAGGGGGGGCGGAGCCCCCCCGGTAGGCCTAGGTAGGGGTACAGGGCCCCCTAGGTAGGGGTACAGGGCCCCTAGGCTAGGTTAGGTGGGTTTATTAGGTTCAGTAGTGCCCTGAAAATCACTGTGGCCTTAAGGGGGGGTCATAGGGGGGGCGGAGCCCCACCCCCGGTAGGGCTAGGTAGGGGTATAGGGGGAGGGGTGGTGGAAGGATAAGTATTCATTTATTGCAAATATCATTTGACGCCCCCCCCCCCCACCCAAAACCCCGGTTCCCACCTGGTGTCCCCCATAATTGTTGGGATGAAGTAGGGTCTTTCTGCATTCTAGAACAACTTGTTGTTTTAACTCCAATTACATAGTAGATCTCTAAATCAGATGGTTTTGCGGTCAAAATAAACGTTAAATCCGTTGGAACTACACCATTTCTGATGCAACAAATATATTTTTATTCCAGTTTTCCCATAATGGATGAAACTGTAAATTTACCAATGTAGTCTCTAAATCCACATAAATGTTCTTTTGTAAAGAGACTACATTTAATGCAACGATTTTGTCATAGACAAACCGCAGGAGGTTGTTTTGACTATAAATAAATGTAAATGTATTTAAATGGAACTGGTTTTAATAAAGTGTAATATTTATATTTTGCACTATAAAAACAATATCAATGGAAGGGGGGAGCATGGATATTGTTTGAATTAAAGGTACTAAGCCTCATGTGGGTGAGTGAACATATCATTCATAACATTCGGTGAAGGAGTCAACTGCATTGATCAGATCTAATATTTTATCTTGTATCATATTTACAGGGGAGTACATTGGCTCTAAGAAGTGGGCCAGATCTCCTACTAAAATGGAAGAAGAAGAAGACTTTACCGAAGTAGGCACAGAATGAAGCACACCAGAGCTCTCATTAGTCGTTCACATTCAAAATTCTTATTCTACATTTTACAGATAATTGCTGAGTTTGTCACCTCTAACTATAGGTTAAGTTAACAATAAACTTACTTTTACTTTTACGGGTTTATTTCTCGCCCTCCATCAAACACTAAAGGTCTGTTTAGGGTGGCCTTGGTGTGTGAAAAAATAATTTCTTTCCAGTTAATATTTTGCTCTGTATCGTTATCAGTTATTTCGCTAGCATTTGTATTCAGGCTTAATAGTTTTTAGGTCACTATTATAAAAGTTTCTAAAAAGATAAGTCTTCAGGTTTTTCTTGAAAGCTGCCACATTATTGCTATTCTTGACATCGAGTGGAAGGTCGTTAAAGAGTCTCGGTGCAGCATAACTGAACGTTCTTCCTCCTATTGCATGATTCACACTAATTTCGAATAGTCTATATGGGTCATCGGCATGTTTAACTCTTACAGCGGCGCTGGTAGCTTCAGGGTAGGGGACCAAGCAATCACGAAGATATTTAGGCTTATCACTTGTAAGGGCTTTGTGAGTCAACAACCAAATTCTAAATTCAATTCTAGCCTTAACAGGTAACCAATGTAGATCGATCAGTGCAGGAGTTATTCTCTCCCGAAATTTAATGCCTTTTATCAGTCTAGCCGCCCGGTTTTGCACATTTTGAAGCTTTCTTAGTAGTGCACTGGGCAATTTGTAGTACAGAGAATCACAATAATCAAGCCTTGATATTACATGACTCATCACTAAAATTTTTGTACTGCCCTCTGTTAAATATTTTCTAATAAATGCTATGTTTCTCAGGTGATAGTTACATACTTTCAGTGTTCACAACTTGGTCCTTCATTGACAAATTACAGTCTATCAGTACACCCAAATTTTTCACAACAGGCACAATCCCAACATCAGCATCACCAATTTTTATACTTTGAATTAACTGGTAATTCTTCAAAGCCCCCTTTGTGCCAAAGAACATACATTCTGTTTTATCATCATTTAATTTGAGCTTTTTCCTCTGCATCCATGTTTTTATTTCAGTCATTATCTCATCAATTTTCTTCTCTGTATCTTGTGTTGTTGAAATTGAGAGGTAAAACTGAGTATCATCTGCATATAGTTTAAAACCCACTTTTTGTTTTTTCAAGATGTGTGATAGCTCGATAGTATATATGTTAAACAAGATAGGGCCCAGAACACTACCCTGTGGTACACCCTTCATAAGAATTCTCTAATTGGATCGGTTTCCAGAAACTTCTACAATAGTCTTCCTGTTCACTAAGTAACTTCGCAAAAATTTCAGTGCTTCCTCAGTCTCTCCAATAGACTTTAAGTCGTTAAGTAAGTACTCGTGCAAAACAGTGTCAAAAGCAGCACTAAGATCTAACATAATAAACATTCCACACTTTCCCCCATCAAGAAGTTACATAATTTAATTTAAAACACTAATACTTACAGCAAAATCACCGAAAATGCACAAAAATATATAAAAACTTGCTGATTGAGGAAGACATTTTGTCCCGTACCACCACTCTTTCAGCCATATTGCTAATGAAGGAAATCCCTAAACAAAACAAAAAGATAGCAAAATTCCTCTAAAATAAGAGACAATTTTCCCCTAGCATTCTTCAATACGGTCTTAACTACGTGTTAATTATGTCTTCTAGTTATAATGTGCTGTGTAATTTCCTCCAGGAATTTTTGTAGTCATAAACAATAAAATATAGATTAAATCTTCAAAATAATTTCCAAAACTTGTCCCAGAAATCCCCAGATATTTCTTATTTGGGCACAATTTCCCTAAAAGCAGACGTCATGACACAAGACCTAAAACGAATCCATATGCCAACAAGCCTAAATACAAAACGGATTTTGAGCGAAGCAAAAAATCTATTTTTGGGTGAGATAGCCATGGCATCCTGATGGAAGGTTCCTTTTTGGTAGCTTCCTTGGGTATATCACTACTAAATATTCCCAGAGAATTTAACCACAGGTTATCACAGAATTCTAACTTCTGGAGCGAGTATCCTAAAGGTTTCCCTTTTAAGACATCGTATATCAACAGGGGACGCATGTATTAACGCGCCACATGGCTATCTACACCCCAAACAGAGTTAACACTTCGGTGTGTAGGGGCCGAGAATAGCTGGGAGCCGTTCCACAGCTAATCTCGTTCGTGGCTACTTTTGGTACTCGAGACGTAAACAAACGGGCGCCATTGCTAAATGACGTCACGTCCGTCGTCATCCTGAAGCCAGTTGCTTGCCAATCGCCATGATACAGCAGAGCAGGGTGGGACCTAAAAACTGGACGAAGTAGCAGGGAGGGTCCATCAGGACGCCATGGCTATCTCACCCAAAAATAGATTTTTCGCTTCGCTCAAAATCCGTTTTTTGGGCTCAAGCCATGGCGTCCTGATGGAAGAATACCAGAGAATCAATGTATCGTGGTAGATTTTCCCCTATTGGGTAAGCGCCAGAGGCTTTGAACAAGGTAGCATAGTAATCTTAATAAAAGAACCGTAGGGAAGAAACCTTCCTGCCCCCTTGGCAGTGAAGTTCCCACGGGCCATGCCGAGATCAAAATGGTTATCGAAGGGCTATTCACCCTGCTAGAAGAACCTGAAGAACTTGGAGACAAGACTGAATGGTTGGCATTCGTATAGGAACATTCTCGAAGGCAGACGAGTGGTGGTTGGACACTGTATGTAGAGGAGAATAGTCTCGTCTCTAAGGTATAAAGAGTAAGTATTCGTAATGGAATATTACATTGCAAAGGTGAATATAAATAAGGGTTGAGACCTTATTATCTTCATTAACCATAAGGAAGGGGATAATAAAACTATGACAGACATGTATTTCATAGTATAAGTAGGAGCGGATTGAGACGCACAAGTAATACAATAAGAATTTTCTTTCACAATTACAGAAAATTTAAATGAATCGCAATAATATGTAAAGTTAATTTACAACAAATTATAATGTACATAGTAATAAAGACTTGCTCTTGAATCTGAAAGGGAATTTCAAATTTATTAGTAGGCACTCGTTCTCGAGGAACGTCAGTCTTTAATTAAAACACATCATGCTCTAGGCATGCGGCACTCGTGTGACGACTATGAAATTTCACCTGGGATAAGAACAGTTATAAGAAAGCACTAAGTGTTTTCGACATCACTACGTATCGCTCGAGGGTCAACATAGGCACCCGAAGAGTTAGAGTCCCAAGTAACTCGCTGTTCTATGCAGAGTTAGGTGCAGGTTTCATAACACTACCTGCGGCTACCACAAAATGTTTGACTTCGTGCACTTGTTTCGCATAATGTTTGAAGAAAACACGCGAGGACTTCCAGCCTGTGAAACTTTTAAGGCTTTCGAAGTCCATACTCTGAAAGAAATTCAGAGACGATGCAACTTTTCTAGGATCGTGACCGGCGGGTGCACTGTCAGGATCCGCTCTGCGAATGAAGTAGGTGATTTTCGCTCTTAGTTGTTTCAGTGACAGGTCGCTGCCCGATGTTTCTCCTTTGAAGAGTTGGCCTCCACCAAAGGCCGAAGTTCTGCGAAGATAGACCTTGAGGCTCTCTACTGGGCATAGAGAGGCATCTTCCTTCAGGGGGCATATTCTCCAAGGGCCCCATCTTTTGGTGGGTAATTCGTTTTTGGCGAGAAACGTCGGATCCAGAGAGAGGGTAAGGTCTCCTGAATCAGTAAACAGGATATGACCCTCTTCTCTTGATAATGCCACTATTTCGCTGACTCGGGCTCCTGAAGCAAGAGCAAAGAGAAATATAACTTCCTGAGTCAGATCCTTGAGAGGGCATGAATCATTATCCAAGTTGGAGGCGAAATGGAGCACTTTGTCCAATGACCAGGAGATCGGTTTCGGTGGGGGTGCTGGGCGTAGACGAGCGCATGCTTTCGGCAGTTTATTGAAGATGTCGCTGGACAGATCAATTTGGAAGGCATACAACAGTGGTCTAGTCAAGGCCGATTTGCAAGTAGAAATCGTATTGGCTGCTAAGCCCTGTCCATGAAGGTGAATAAAGAAGGACATGCAAAAATCAATGGTGATTTCCGTAGGATTTTTTGCCTTGACGAATGAGACCCATTTTCTCAAAGATGATTCGTATTGCCGTCTTGTGGATTCGGTCTTGTATTCCTCGAGAAAGTCTAGACTTTTCTTCGAGATCCCAAACCTTTTCTTCGTGGCTAGGGAGAGAAAATCATGAGATGAAGGTCCTTGATTTTCGATGATGAAGCGAAGACAGTCGACTTCTGTACTTGCTGGGAGAGAACTGGGCCCGGGAGAGGGATCAGCGTGGGCCGCAGCTCAAGGACCAGGGGGTACCAGTTGCTCCGGGGCCACTTGGGAGCCACTAGGGCCGCTGTCCCTTTGAAGGTTCTCAGCTTGGAGAGGACTTCCAGCAGAAGGTTGGTGGGAGGGAACAGGTAGATCTTGGACCATCTGTTCCAATCCAGGGACATGGTGTCCACCGCCTCTGCCTTGGGGTCCTCGTACGGGGCCACATAACGAGGAAGTTGATTGTTGTCGCTCGTTGCGAAGAGATCGATCTGAAGTTCCGGGACTTGGTGGGAGATGAAGGAGAATGATCTTGCGTCTAGAGACCATTCCGACTCTAAGATCTAACATAATAAACATTCCACACTTTCCCCCATCAAGAAGTTCCATAATTTAATTTAAAACACTAATACTTACAGCAAAATCACCGAAAATGCACAAAAATATATAAAAACTTGCTGATTGAGGAAGACATTTTGTCCCGTACCACCACTCTTTCAGCCATATTGCTAATGAAGGAAATCCCTAAACAAAACAAAAAGATAGCAAAATTCCTCTAAAATAAGAGACAATTTTCCCCTAGCATTCTTCAATACGGTCTTAACTACGTGTTAATTATGTCTTCTAGTTATAATGTGCTGTGTAATTTCCTCCAGGAATTTTTGTAGTCATAAACAATAAAATATAGATTAAATCTTCAAAATAATTTCCAAAACTTGTCCCAGAAATCCCCAGATATTTCTTATTTGGGCACAATTTCCCTAAAAGCAGACGTCATGACACAAGACCTAAAACGAATCCATATGCCAACAAGCCTAAATACAAAACGGATTTTGAGCGAAGCAAAAAATCTATTTTTGGGTGAGATAGCCATGGCATCCTGATGGAAGGTTCCTTTTTGGTAGCTTCCTTGGGTATATCACTACTAAATATTCCCAGAGAATTTAACCACAGGTTATCACAGAATTCTAACTTCTGGAGCGAGTATCCTAAAGGTTTCCCTTTTAAGACATCGTATATCAACAGGGGACGCATGTATTAACGCGCCACATGGCTATCTACACCCCAAACAGAGTTAACACTTCGGTGTGTAGGGGCCGAGAATAGCTGGGAGCCGTTCCACAGCTAATCTCGTTCGTGGCTACTTTTGGTACTCGAGACGTAAACAAACGGGCGCCATTGCTAAATGACGTCACGTCCGTCGTCATCCTGAAGCCAGTTGCTTGCCAATCGCCATGATACAGCAGAGCAGGGTGGGACCTAAAAACTGGACGAAGTAGCAGGGAGGGTCCATCAGGACGCCATGGCTATCTCACCCAAAAATAGATTTTTCGCTTCGCTCAAAATCCGTTTTTTGGGCTCAAGCCATGGCGTCCTGATGGAAGAATACCAGAGAATCAATGTATCGTGGTAGATTTTCCCCTATTGGGTAAGCGCCAGAGGCTTTGAACAAGGTAGCATAGTAATCTTAATAAAAGAACCGTAGGGAAGAAACCTTCCTGCCCCCTTGGCAGTGAAGTTCCCACGGGCCATGCCGAGATCAAAATGGTTATCGAAGGGCTATTCACCCTGCTAGAAGAACCTGAAGAACTTGGAGACAAGACTGAATGGTTGGCATTCGTATAGGAACATTCTCGAAGGCAGACGAGTGGTGGTTGGACACTGTATGTAGAGGAGAATAGTCTCGTCTCTAAGGTATAAAGAGTAAGTATTCGTAATGGAATATTACATTGCAAAGGTGAATATAAATAAGGGTTGAGACCTTATTATCTTCATTAACCATAAGGAAGGGGATAATAAAACTATGACAGACATGTATTTCATAGTATAAGTAGGAGCGGATTGAGACGCACAAGTAATACAATAAGAATTTTCTTTCACAATTGCAGAAAATTTAAATGAATCGCAATAATATGTAAAGTTAATTTACAACAAATTATAATGTACATAGCAATAAAGACTTGCTCTTGAATCTGAAAGGGAATTTCAAATTTATTAGTAGGCACTCGTTCTCGAGGAACGTCAGTCTTTAATTAAAACACATCATGCTCTAGGCATGCGGCACTCGTGTGACGACTATGAAATTTCACCTGGGATAAGAACAGTTATAAGAAAGCACTAAGTGTTTTCGACATCACTACGTATCGCTCGAGGGTCAACATAGGCACCCGAAGAGTTAGAGTCCCAAGTAACTCGCTGTTCTATGCAGAGTTAGGTGCAGGTTTCATAACACTACCTGCGGCTACCACAAAATGTTTGACTTCGTGCACTTGTTTCGCATAATGTTTGAAGAAAACACGCGAGGACTTCCAGCCTGTGAAACTTTTAAGGCTTTCGAAGTCCATACTCTGAAAGAAATTCAGAGACGATGCAACTTTTCTAGGATCGTGACCGGCGGGTGCACTGTCAGGATCCGCTCTGCGAATGAAGTAGGTGATTTTCGCTCTTAGTTGTTTCAGTGACAGGTCGCTGCCCGATGTTTCTCCTTTGAAGAGTTGGCCTCCACCAAAGGCCGAAGTTCTGCGAAGATAGACCTTGAGGCTCTCTACTGGGCATAGAGAGGCATCTTCCTTCAGGGGGCATATTCTCCAAGGGCCCCATCTTTTGGTGGGTAATTCGTTTTTGGCGAGAAACGTCGGATCCAGAGAGAGGGTAAGGTCTCCTGAATCAGTAAACAGGATATGACCCTCTTCTCTTGATAATGCCACTATTTCGCTGACTCGGGCTCCTGAAGCAAGAGCAAAGAGAAATATAACTTCCTGAGTCAGATCCTTGAGAGGGCATGAATCATTATCCAAGTTGGAGGCGAAATGGAGCACTTTGTCCAATGACCAGGAGATCGGTTTCGGTGGGGGTGCTGGGCGTAGACGAGCGCATGCTTTCGGCAGTTTATTGAAGATGTCGCTGGACAGATCAATTTGGAAGGCATACAACAGTGGTCTAGTCAAGGCCGATTTGCAAGTAGAAATCGTATTGGCTGCTAAGCCCTGTCCATGAAGGTGAATAAAGAAGGACATGCAAAAATCAATGGTGATTTCCGTAGGATTTTTTGCCTTGACGAATGAGACCCATTTTCTCAAAGATGATTCGTATTGCCGTCTTGTGGATTCGGTCTTGTATTCCTCGAGAAAGTCTAGACTTTTCTTCGAGATCCCAAACCTTTTCTTCGTGGCTAGGGAGAGAAAATCATGAGATGAAGGTCCTTGATTTTCGATGATGAAGCGAAGACAGTCGACTTCTGTACTTGCTGGGAGAGAACTGGGCCCGGGAGAGGGATCAGCGTGGGCCGCAGCTCAAGGACCAGGGGGTACCAGTTGCTCCGGGGCCACTTGGGAGCCACTAGGGCCGCTGTCCCTTTGAAGGTTCTCAGCTTGGAGAGGACTTCCAGCAGAAGGTTGGTGGGAGGGAACAGGTAGATCTTGGACCATCTGTTCCAATCCAGGGACATGGTGTCCACCGCCTCTGCCTTGGGGTCCTCGTACGGGGCCACATAACGAGGAAGTTGATTGTTGTCGCTCGTTGCGAAGAGATCGATCTGAAGTTCCGGGGCTTGGTGGGAGATGAAGGAGAATGATCTTGCGTCTAGAGACCATTCCGACTCTATCGGGCTTGTCCGAGATAGAGCGTCCGCCGTCACGTTGCGGAATCCTTGTAGGTGAACTGCAGATAGGTGCCATTTCTTCCTCTCTGACAGACGGAAGATTGTTAGAAGCACCTGATTTATCTGGGGCGATCTTGAGCCTTGGCGATTGAGACATCGAACTACCACCGAGTTGTCTAGGGTTAGACGAATATGGATCGAGGGAGGCGGGGAGAGTTTCTTCAGTGTTAGAAGGACCGCCATGGCCTCCAAGATGTTGATGTGAAACGTCTTGAATAGTGGAGACCACGTGCCTTGAGCCTGTTTTTGGTGGGAGTGACCTCCCCAACCCTCCAGTGAAGCGTCTGTGTGGATGTTGAGTGATGGAGGTGGGTGTTGAAGAGGGATGGACCTTTTCAGGGCCTTTGCTTCCGACCACGGCTTGAGGAGAAGTCGAAGTCTGTTTGGGAGCCGTCTCTTGAGGTCTCTTTGAGCGATGGATGAAGAATGTCTCCAGACTCCCGCAGCATCCTTTAGCTGTGCACGAAGCACCGGGTTTGTCACTGAGGCGAACTGTAGAGAGCCTAGAACTCGTTCTTGCTGGCGTCTTGAGATCCGGTTGGATTTCAGTAGTCGCTTGACAGACCCTGCTATTTCCTTCCTTTTCTTCTGGGGGATGGAAAGGCGGTGTGACTGAAGGTTCCACTGGATTCCTAACCATTGGAACTTCTGAGCTGGAGAGAGGCGAGATTTCTTCACGTTTATCTTGAATCCCAGGTGTTCTAGGTACTGGGTGACTTTTCTGCAGGATTTTAAACAATCCTTGGGCGATGGAGCCCAGACTAGCCAATCGTCGAGGTAGGCCATCACCTGGACGTCTCGGAGGCGGAGCTGTTGTACTATGGCGTCCGCCAGCTTTGTGAAGATCCGAGGGGCCACGTTGAGGCCAAAGGGCATGGCCCTGAAGGCGTAGCTTTTCCTTTGGAGTCAAAATCCTAGGTAGGAGGAAGCGTGATGGTTCATTGGAACGTGCCAGTAGGCATCCGCCAGGTCTATGGAGACCGTGTAAGAACCTCGAGGCAGAAGGGTCCTTATCTGTTGAAGAGTCAGCATCTTGAACTTGTCATTCGCTATGAACTTGTTGAGGGGGGATAAGTCCAGAATGACTCTGAGTTTGTCGGAGTCTTTCTTGGGGACGCAAAACAGTCTCCCTTGGAACCTGTTGGACTCTACCCTCCTTATCACCTTCTTGTTCAAGAGATCTAGGACATATTCTTTCAGAAGGGGGGTTGATCGTTGGAAGAATTGCTGGAAGGTTGGGGGTGGTTGAGTCCAACTCCAGCCTAGACCTTTCTTGACGATGCCGTGTGCCCAGGGATCGAAGGTCCAACGATCCTGGAATTGGCGGAGTCTTCCTCCCACCGGAAGCACTTCATTGCTTCTGGTGTCCCGAGGGCTTACTGCCTCGGCCGCTAGCTCCCTTTCCTCCTCTGCCTCTGGAGGGGCGGCGAGATGCGTCTCTGCTTGCACCCCTGTTTGAGCCTCTACCTTTGGGACGAAAGGTAGTTGTCCGTTGCTCAAAGGCAGGGGTGAAAACCGGTGACTGGGACAAAACCGGTTGGGTGACCAACTGAAAGGTCTGTTGTGGCTGAGCAGCCACTTAGGGAGTAGCGGGTCCCGGAAACTGTCGTCGCTGTTGACGTTGCTGGGGGTTTTGCTTGGAGGATTTCCTCTTAGGTTGAGGGCCATCGTCCTGAGAGGATTTCCTCTTTTTTGACATGCCCCACTTGTTGAGAAGGTTCCTATTCTCAGTGGCAGCCTTGTCAGTGATCTCTTTCACAAGATCGGAGGGGAAGAGGTGTTTACCCCAGATGTTGGAGGAAATCAGCCTCCGGGGTTCGTGTTTCACAGTGGCACTTGAGAACACGAATTCTCAACAGGCTCTCCGAGCCTTCATGAAGTGGTACAAGTCCTTCACCAGAGTCGCCATGTGCGATTTGGCGAGTACCATGTAGTGGTCGGGGGCTCTGGTGTCACCAGCCATGACATCAAGTTGTACCTGGAGGGACATGGATACTGCGAGCCTTTCCTTCGTATCTTGTTCCCGACGAAGGAGATGGTCGTTGAGTTTCGGGAGGTCCTCGTTAAACTGACGTCCGGCTACGTCAGGATCTAACTTTCCCACCACGAAGGTATGCTGGATATCCTTCCAGTGTCGAGCGTCGGGGGGAGTTACCATGGAGAAGGGTCTGCACTCCTCCAGTGCAGGGCAGGGTTTTCCTTATTCCACAGCCTTGTGGCACGCAGTGAAGGCCTTTTCCGTGAAGGGAAGGACTGCATCGTCGGGTGCGACGTAAGTAGGGTGCTTCTTGCTCAGGGCCGGAAGCTTAGAGCAGGCAAAACCTCTACTTTTGAATGCGGTGGCTAGCATAGCCTGAGCCTTCGAGAGATCGAACACTATCACCTCCTTGGGTTCGGTCTCTTCTTTAGAGGCAGGTTCAGAACGAAGCCGGACGTAACAGTCCGGGTAAGCCTCAAAATTCGGGAAGAACTCCACTTCTTCCAGGGGGACCGTGCCGATTTTATCGCTGATAAAGATCCTGCCGGTCGCGATAACCATATGATCGGCATACCTCCAAGGGTTGGCATGTGAGCATGCAGGGAGGTCCTTAACCGAGATCTTCTTCGGTTCTTTGCACCCTCCCATGGACCTGATGAACTTATGAGTCACTTGAAGTTTCTCTTCCATAAGGGCCTTAATCATCCGGAACATCTCTTGGGCGGATGGGATGGGTTCCGGGGTAGCGGAGGTAGACGGGAGAGACACTTCCGTCGGTGTAGGAGTAGGGGCGGTGATGGAAGGCGGAGCGACCTCCTGTTCCGACTCGGTATATTCCACCTGGTCCTCTTCATCTTCCGCGCCTTGGGCCATGAGGGTCTTCTCCGTGTCCTCCGAAATATCCGACATGTGTTCATCGTTCTCGGAATCCAGGCGACACTCGTGCATGGACTGGGCCATGACTACGTCGGGTTCCACCGTGATCTGGATGGTGGGGATCTGGTCTTTGGGTACCACAGAATCAGGGGAGGCCTTTGGGAACAATAAGGACCTCATATCTTCAGTGGCCAGGTATGGTCCAGTGGCATTCTTCTGGAAGCCACGTACCCACTTGCGTAGCTTATCCCGAGAAGCGTCCCTGATCTCCGCTGAGGGAGGGTTATGAAAGGCATCAACCAGGCGATCCTGGCAGACCATACAGTTCTGCGGGTCCCAGAACTTCAGATCCCCTTTCTTGTTGGCACAAGGGGCGTGGGTCCTACACGCCGTACGCCCGTAGAAGTGCGGGCGCTTCACTGCACAGAAGCCGTGGTCACACTTCATCTGCTCCTCCTGTAAAAGAAAGAGAATATGAGTATGGGGGAGGTCATAAGAATGACTCTCAAACTAAAGTTAAATATTAATCATTAATTTTAACTTGACAATAGGTGTGATGCACAGAGGATGGGCTGAGAGAGGATAGGTACATACTCCGTGTATCTCGCCCGGCTGGTTACCGTAACCTTCATCCATGGACAATCCGAAGTGACCGAAGGCACAGGATAGAATTCAACATAGAATGCCCGTAGGGCAGTGGGAATTCTATTGGAAATTGTCAAGGATATAAGGCTAGGACTGAGGCCACTGAGTTCCAGAATTGGGGACTAGAAGATCCCATAGGGTATCGGTTTCCGGCAACCAGCCGTGCTAAGATGCACACAGCATGCTGGAAATCTGTGATATGCAAGAAGACAGCATGATTACTAATAGAACGGTAATAAAATACCGATCCATTTACGTAAACAAGTCATCTGGTTGCAGTGTAGGGCTATCAATATCAGATGATACCTAGTAGAAGGGGGTGCAAGTCGTCTTGACGCCTCCGGAAGGTTCCGGCAGACCGCCGGCACGCCGGAGGCCGCTCCAGCAGAGTTTCTGGCATTAAGGAAGACAATATAGAAGTCAAGAGCAATACAAGGGTGGCGGCGGCACTGCGGCGGCACGTCGGCAGGGAGCGGCGGCTCCGGCAGCCGTAGGTAGCCGGCTTGGTGACAGGGACAAGGGTGGTTATAGCCGAACCGAACTGCCGGCAGCGGATGCCGGCACTCCGGGGGCCGGCCGGTGGACGGACGACCAAAGCTATGAGGAAGGAGGGAGGCCATCGGCTGGAAGCCGGCGGTAGGCGGCAGTCCCCCGGCACATGGACGACTAGCGGCCCAGAGGTAAGGGATAAGTCACCAAGGTAGGAGGTGGGTATCGCCGACAGTGGAGGCGGCAAGGGACCGGCACCAGGATAGTGAAAGAGACAGAAGGAGGGATGTAGGGGGTCCGGCCACGGACCCCAAGACATCCCACCTGAGAGGGTGTACCCATGATAGAGACTAGCCCTATCACCCAGAAGCAGGGGCCGCAGAGGACCGGGAGCTAAGGTAGCCCAAGGGAGGGCTAGGGAACACCCAAGAGGGGGGGGACCCCTGCAGACAGAACGCATCCAGTGGCTAACCCCATAGGACACTATGAAGGGTATATGTACCAGAGCGGACTGCACATAGGAGCTCAAGGTAGCCCTAACACTCCACCCTAAGGAGGAGTTGTAGGACAGGGGACAGATGTGTATAGACTAACCTAAGTATAGTCTAGGCCATACAAGAGATAGGTGGGGAGGGGAGAAGAGAAGGGTCTTCTGTGGAGGAGGTTCTGTACCAGAGCGGCCACCAAGGAAGGGAGGACACTCCCTAGCCTAAGGTAAGGCAGCTTGTCTGAAAACGGTGCATGGGTATCGTTTCAGCAAGGTACACAACAAACCCCTCCAAAACCTAACCTAGAGCAGGGGTGTTACATCCTGAACTAGGAAGGATGGAAGACGTATCGCTATTGCAGGGATGGTCGGAGACCTAACCCCAACAATAGAGGAAGGACTAGTCGTTCCTCATTCTCGGACGCAACCCTAAGGGGGAATCATTCCCTTAGGGAGGACAGAGAAGCGATATAATACTCTGATAAGAGCTTGAACCCCTTACGTGGTAGGGGGAGCAAGGTTAAGCAGAGGGGATGCCCTAAGGCAGGGGATGAAGGAAGCATATAGGGGTCCTACGTGTAGGTTAGGTTAGAAAGACTCACTATCTAACCTGTCCCTATATGGTCCCTGAAGACAAAAACACTTGCATCACAGTCAAAAGTCTTGTAAAATAATGCCACTATCTTCATAATTAACCTAGGATCACTGATAAATATCATGCATGAACACTGATATAGGCGCTCTGGCCTAGGGGCTATAGTAGCCAACTGGTATGGGGTTAGTCGGTGACCGATAAGAAAGCGTCAAAACACGATATAAAAGTTCCTAGCTATGAAGACTAAATAACTAATAGTATCGATTAGTTAAAGAGGCCGGAAAAAACGCTGTTGAGGCTAACTAAATAAGGCATGCAAACAACAGGGACGCCATAAAATGGCGGGTCCAGTCGAGGCACAGCTCTGCCACAAAACATCAAATATCTCGAAAAGTAAAATTTACTTTACGGTCAGAGCTTGATTAAACAATACTGGAACCTTGTACTCAACTTTCCAGAAGAAGGCGAGGCCGAAGGTAGTGACATGACGAAGATGCAGGTTGATGAAAAGAGCGTAGGGAAAATCCGTCTAAGTAAGGCAAGCTACTAGCAGAAGGATGACGACGGACGTGACGTCATTTAGCAATGGCGTCCGTTTGTTTACGTCTCGAGTACCAAAAGTAGCCACGAACGAGATTAGCTGTGGAACGGCTCCCAGCTATTCTCGGCCCCTACACACCGAAGGGTTAACTCTGTTTGGGGTGTAGATAGCTATGTGGCGCGTTAATACATGCGTCCCCTGTTGATATACGATGTCTTAAAAGGGAAACCTTTAGGATACTCGCTCCAGAAGTTAGAATTCTGTGATAACCTGTGGTTAAATTCTCTGGGAATATTTAGTAGTGATATACCCAAGGAAGCTACCAAAAAGGAACCTTCCATCAGGACGCCATGGCTTGAGCCCAAAAAATATCATATTGAAAGTCATAACTAAATATTAATTTGAAAATATTCAACGGTTCTAGTAATAAATTTTATTAGTTTTGTGGTATATCTATATAATTTCTTTGTGTTTTTATGTACTTTTTAGGCTTGGGATCTAAAGAAATTCTATGGACACGTACACTGCCATGCTATGCAGTTAAAATTATGTCTAATAAATGTAATTTCTATGAAATATACAGTAAATGAGTTTCAAAAACTAGTAAAAACATATATTTTATACCATCAATTCTCTATTTATCTTTAAAGTTTTATATATTAAAGGTTCATTGCAAGTATTTAGGTAAAACTGAAATTAGCTGCTTTCTGAAAGCAAGACCTCTGGTCCAAAATGAAAAAAAGAAAATATGTATTAACCGCAGTGAGATTTTGAGTGAAATTACCTTTGATTTTAACTAAGATTAATTTTGATTAAGAAATACTTCTAAAAAAGCGATATATCTGTGAAAATTTTGAAATAATTTACGTCTTTTGTTAAAGTTTGAATTTGGCAGCAAATTCTCTATTGAAAATAACGACTTCGATCAAAGTTAAAATAACCGTTGACAATAATAATAGAATAAAGGGTAACTGACAACTTCTTATGTAAACAATGTGGATTTTGCCTTTGATATTTTGCAAATATTTGCATATTTTTTGCCAAAAAAATTCATATTTAGAAGAAAAAAAGAAGTATATCTATTGGAATTATATGAAAATAAATAAGTTTAAATAGAGTAACTAGAAACTCGTGCTATTAGCCTTGCCTAATATATAACAATCAATTTTGACTAAATTTTACTATATAAAATAAATTTAAATCATCAATAACTATAAATATTAAAAAAAGATATAATGTGGCGAAATTTCACCGGTTTATACTAAATAGCCCGATGTATTGGGCTGATCACAAGGCCTTAAGGGCTAACCTCTCAAAACCATTTGGGAAATAAGTAGAATACGGCTATATTTTAACAAAATTTATTATAAAAATAATAATCTAATACGAGAAACATAAAAAATAAACCTTTACTTGACACACAAAGAGATACTTGACTTAAAGAACATGTGCGTGACCAAAAAAAAAAACTTTGTCTGCATCGGACTCAAGATTTTAGCAAAATTAATTGAACATTTAGAAAGTTATCACGATAAACGCCTTACCGAGACCTTTTTACGTACTTTACACAATAACACTGATCCCCTGGCACAAGGATCGATGAAATATTTACAGATACAAACTTTACATAACTCTAACAAGACCTACATGGAAACCGACCTGGGTACACTAGGGGGGGGGAGAGAGAACAATTAGAACTTACTGTGGTTGGGGACATCGGATCAAAGAGGCAGAGCGGGCCTCTGCAACCTCCAACGTCACCTTTTTCCCGTAATTTTTTCTGAACCTAAATTTCTAGATTGGATATTTTTATCATGTTACAATAGAATGACGTTATATTTCTTAATCTTAAATTACAAGTGGACGATTTCTTTAGTCTCAACGCCTCCCCTACCAGGCGGTTTCTCTTTTTGGTTCTAAACATTCACGTCTTGAACGACATTCATTCGCCCACGAGTTCTCTCCTCTCCCTCCAATTTGACGCAATCGTAGGCGGAGTCAAATGGCTGGAATTTTGATTGATCAGGTCGAAATTCCCGACATATAATAAAATATAATGGAATGGTTATAAATACTTTACTTATTTGTAAAATATTTAAATTTAACAGGTATTTTGCTAAACTTGTCTGGTAAAATCTGTAACAGAAGAATCATCTTCTTTTGCCTAATCTTATAAGGAAAACACCTTCATCAGTTCTCTTTTACTTTGGAATAAAAACAATTATCATTATGGATCAAAATGTTGAAAATCTCATTTTATCCCAAAATTTTATCCGCAATTCTCATCAATTCTCTTACAAAGGATCAAAAATGAAATTTCTTGATGCATACTTTAATTTTACAATTAAAATCTGCCAACAAATTTTACTATTTATTTCATTTGTCTGAGTCACTAATACTAGGTTGGTTTGATGTGAGTGCTTCGGCATAAGTCTCCCACCATCAACAGTCCAAGCTTGAAGCTGGCCATCGTGGTGATGAAATCTACCAAAACCTCAGACGTGAATTAGGAACTATCTGAGGCCTTTTTCATGCAGTGTATAACACTAGAAACTGCTGCATTTGTTTATATATATATATATATATATATATATATATATATATATATATATATATATATATATATATATATATATATATATATATATATATATATATATATATATATATATATATATATATATATGTGTGTGTGTGTGTGTGTGTGTGTGTGTGTGTGTGTGTGTGTAATGCATAAATCTCACAGTGCTCAGATGGAAATGAAGAAAAATGCGAGAAAATTAATTGGAATAAATTGAATGAAAGTAAATTTACTAAGTAATATTTCTAAGTGTTTAACAAAAGAAGGTTTAAATCACATATTTCTCTTTGTATAAGTTCATAACTATATTTGTGTAATTTATTGAAATACAATTGCATAATAAGTTTGAAAATCAAGTTGAAATACAAAATTGAATAAAAAAAATCTATATAACATTCGTATTATTAACACATCATTTATGTTTCATGTAGACACTTGCTAAGGTCACACTTGTTACATTTCATGCAATAGAAACCCACAAAGGATTTGTATTTGCATCAACTTTTCGTGGAATACTAACGAGGGATTTCTACAACAACAATGTCATGCATTTAAATGTATTGTAGACTAATTCATGAAATGATTCTGAGAAGAGACATAATCTTGTCTCTCTTTCCAAAAGTAATTGCAAGAATGAAAAAGTGTAGAATCATTATACAGAAATTTGTGGAACCTAACCCGATTCTTAAGACTGGTGACTTAATACCTAAAATTATTATTTGATAGTATTTTTATTAATATTATTTCAAATTATGATTTATTTTTGCAAAAACATATAATTTAATGAAATTTACATCATAACATAATATTATTTAAAATATTATTGAATAATATTAACTATATCTGTGCAAATACCCACTTTTGAAGCAACTGGTTGACGTATGCATGTTCATTATGTCATCAAAAGTCGGTTTCTGTAAGATGTCCTGAAGAAGAAGATCTTGGCATCAAGTGTTCCTCCAATGGAGGTCAGGATGCGAAGGATTGGAGTGGAACCTGAGTAGTGTCCTTTGGGCAGTATAAAGTAACATGTCATATAAGAGAGCTAGCCACACTATGACTGACTCTTTGTCTGAATGAATAGGAAGATGTACAGATATCCCCTTAAGCGGGGAAAACATATCGTACTTCTATGCAATCTCACATCTCCCCCCAAAAAAGTTTCATAAAAAGATGGACAAATATACGACAAGGTTAATAGTTGAATGAAAATCAGATCATTTGAATACTGGGTCAGTTATGCCTCAGGCAATAAGGTTTAATTGGTATATCAACGTCTGCTCCATTTGACATCAAGTTTTCATAAAAAATAGATTTAATGGTGAATATTTCAATCTCGAAAGAACTCAATTCTGAATAATTCTTTTGATTTTGTCCAGAATTTTCGGTTTTTTTAAGATCCTGACTCATATATATATATATATATATATATATATATATATATATATATATATATATATATATATATATATATATATATATATATATATATATATATATATAATTGGGTTATTTAAAGCAAGATGTTCATCTCTATCTGCTGGTTTTTAAACAATGTCAGATTTTGCTGTAATGTTAATAACTTTAAGAAAAAAAAAATACATGGAATATATAGATCAGAAACTTTCTAATTCATATATCCTAGGTCTAGGGTTTTCTTTAGTCCCAAGATTATAATTTTTCTTGTCTTCAGCTAATTCAATAAAGAAAATCTGGACTTCACAATGATATAATAATATGGCATCACAAATGATGTTGTCCAGGAATTTAAATGAGCCTTTTATGAACTCGTGTATGTTTGAGCAGCCAATCCAGGTAACAACTACACAATTGAGCCTCAAAACACATCCATGCACTAAGGCCCAAAATATCCATCGATGCCTTAATGTTGACACTTGAGAACATGTTATGAGGCAGGATTCGAGATTTTGCCTCTTTTGATTTTATGCAGAATATTTCAAACTGATAAAATGTTTCATGACAAAACAATTCCCAGAAATAGATTAATTACTCCTGATATGATAAAAAGACAAGAATATTAATATTTAGTATAATAAAGAGAGTAATATTAACCCTTTGTACGAAAAGTATTAAAATCAAACATTAAAGTATAAGAATCTAGGGACTTTGTCAAAGAGTATCCAGAGGATACATTTGTATCCCATAAGAATCTAGGGACTTTGTCAAAGAGCATCCACAGGATACCTTTGTATCCCATAAGAATCTAGGGACTTTGTCAAAGAGCATCCACAGGATACCTTTGTATCCCACAAGAATCTAGGGACTTTGTCAAAGAGCATCCACAGGATACCTTTGTATCCCACAAGAATCTAGGGACTTTGTCAAAGAGCATCCACAGGATACCTTTGTATCCCACAAGAATCTAGGGACTTTGTCAAAGAGCATCCACAGGATACCGTTGTATCCCACAAGAATCTAGGGACTTTGTCAAAGAGCATCCACAAGATACCGTTGTATCCCACAAGAATCTAGGGACTTTGTCAAAGAGCATCCACAGAATACCGTTGTATCCCACAAGAATCTAGGGACTTTGTCAATGAGCATCCACAGGATACATTTGTATCCCGACCGGAAACACTGGAGACATATCACCACAAGAGAGGAAGAGCTTGTATTGAAAATAATGTTTAACATTAGAAGAACTTGTAGTGAATCTTGGAATAGGGTCATTGAGATATCTGATAATTTGCTTAATTCAGCTACATTAATTTGGGAAGAGACTTTACATTAGCCTATCTTCCCTTCCAAAGATAATATTTCAATAAATTATATATTATACAACGTGTAATATCGGTATTCATCATTCATGTAGATTGCCATGCCTATGGCATGACATGGGCTCTTGTCGATAGGACAGCCCGTAAGAGAACTGGATCTGTAAAGAGAGTTACCCCAGAGGAGTAAAATTTATATTGTGACAAGGAATGTTAGGTAAGGAATGGGAAAAAGGATGAAGGATGAGGGGGGAGGATGATAGATGAAGGATGGAATGGGAATGAATTGGTAAGACGTGACAAGGGGTAGATAGTAACTCGAAAAGGGGGTCTCCCCTTTAGGTCCACGAAAGAAAGTTTTTAGTCAGAGGATAAAGTATTGATAGTAGTAAGTCCCAGTAAGTAAAAGAGACTGGGAGAGGAGAGAAGAATTTTTAGTAGGAGAAAAAAGGAGTAGGATTTAAGCAAAGATGCTTATTCCTGCTCTGGAACGGGAAAGGGGGAGGGGGGCCATTTCTGTGCAACGCTCGGTCAGTAAGCACGAGAAAGGCCCCCCAAGGATAGGGATGGATGAGGAATTGTGAGGAAAAAAGGATAAAGGAGATAGGAAAAGCAAGAGCTGTTTCCTTATGAGGAAGACAGCGTTGGAATAACTATTCTCCTTTTAGGATTGGGGAATTGGGAAGGAGAGGAATGCAAGCAGAGAAGGGTTATCTCTGCTCTATGGTTGGAAACTGGAATTGTTGCAGGAGTTGCTGGAAGGTGGAGGTTGATGAGAGGGAGAGGACTTTGGTAAGTATCTGGAAGGCGATAGGTATGAGGTCTTGCAAGGTGAGAGACTCAATTGCTTGAGTCAAGGTTTGAGAAGGGGATGAGGATGAGGATTGTTGCTGGTCCCTTTGGGGAGCAGTTGCAGGTCGGCGCTGATTCTTCTTAGGAACAGTTGCAGGTCGTTGCTGGTCCTTCTTAGGAGCAGTTGTAGGTGTAGATGCAGGAGCAGTTGTAAGTGTAGATGCAGTAGCAGGAGTTGGCTGACTTGGTCTTCTCTGGCGAGGAGTTCTTAGTTCTTTAGGTGGCTGAGACGAAGCTGGTTTGTTTTGGTTTGAAGAGGATGCATTCTTCATAGCTGCTATCCTCTTGAGACGCTCTGGGCAGCGCTTATTCCAAGCATGGTGTGGCTTGGAAAAATTGGGGCACTTGGATGTGGTTTGTCGTCCTTCTTTGTGGGCCTTTATGCACACTTCTGTGCTATATCGCTGGCTGCAGATACCGCATATAATGGGGCCTCTGCATTCTTCTTTATGATGTCCAAAGCGTTGGCATCTGTAGCATCGAAGGGGCTCAGGTGTATAATCCTCAATGGGGAAAATACCCCAGACTCCTAAGTCCAGTTTGGAAGGAACTGGACCTATAAAGGTGGCAATTAGGCGTCTAACAGGAACGTCATCCTTGCTTGTGCAGCGAACAGCACAGTCAATATTGCTGCACGAGGTCACAATGGAGATAGGCATCGTCACAGGATACCTGGTAATGACTGCCTTCTTCCTGATAAAAGCAGGATCCAGCAGTGTTAAGGAGGGGTCTTCCTGAAGGAATCTGGCTGTCTCAATATCCTTGGGATAGATGATAAGGTCACCTTTCCTGTTAGGTCTTACAGTGAGTTTCATGCCAGGCTTAGCAGCCATGGCAGCAACAGAAGCATAAGAGAGCTCGTGGTTTGCCTGTGAAAGTCGAAACTTTGGCAGAGGCTTCTTTGGCTATGTAGCTGGAATGTTTTCTTGAATGGCAGTGGCTTCTTGCAGGAGTGTTTGGAGGCAATCTGTGCAGTTGCAGTCCATGGAGTGGGCCCCTTGTTCGGTCTCCATGGCGTTGGAGGACTCCGGCTCATTGGTAGAAGGGATGACTGCTGTTGCACCTGATTGCTGAGGAGTTGTAGGGACAGACAAGGACCAGTCTGTGCTCTCAGTCCTTGGAGTCACAATAAGTGATGTTGGGGCTAAGTCTGACACTGGTGAAGATGTGACAGAAATCTTCTTCCTTTTGTTCTTCTTCTTCTCATCATTCTTGATATCAACCAATCTATCATGCTCGATAATCTTGAAAGTGGCAGCTCTGCAACCATTACCGTCACAACTGACATGGTGATTATGAACTTTTGGGTCTACAAAAAAGTTCAATTTTTCTATGGTTTTGAAGATCTCAGCTCTACGCAGCTGGTAAGCCACACAGTCACAAGCTTGGCCATTAAAGTAGTCTTCACAGTGTCTATTTTGTAAAGGATAGTAATTCCATGCCCTTTTTCCTAAATGAAAAACCGGACATTGTGGTTGAACTCTACGGAAATTGCAGTGAAAATTTCGGGAGGTTACGATGTACATAATACACGAGTTGTTGTCAGCACCGAGTCTAAACGAACACTGATATCGAGTCTAAACGAACACTGATATCGGTATTTGTTGTTGGGGTATTAATGCCAACACTTGTTGGCACGGGCCTTTTCCTTGGCCCGTTGTGAATTGGAGAACTCCAGCCTCTCATAACTGGTGACATTACACCTTTAAATATAAATTTTATGGTATTTTTTTATATTTCAAACAACAATGTATTTATTATAGAAAATCACGATGTATTCAATTTTATGACATTAAAAGAGTCATCAGTCAATATCAGTTATTATATCTATATAATTATTGTATTCATTTTCGAAGTAATATTTCTCCAAGTAGAACAGGTTGACGTCTTCTATGTTCCATAAGTCATAATAAAAGAGTCAGGTTCATTAAGTAATTAAACGAAATGATCTTTTAAAGAGAATCACAACTAAACATTTTTGTTATTATTTATGCAATCATAAAAGTGGCTATTTAGGCTAAATCCAGCCCACCTCCTACGTCAGGATTTACATTTTTTCTTTGGTAAAACAGAAGAAAAAGAAACATTTATTTTTCTCATCACACAGTGTTCACAAATGCTGAATAACAGAGAAAAAAGTAATCCAATTACTTAAAGCTTTTTTTTATTATAAGTTGTTTGTTGATGTAAAAGGGCTCAGAGCAGCTCTTGAGTCTTGTTACGTTCGTTCGTATGTTTGTATCCACCCTACTTGACTACCCACTGAACATGGCTCCCCAACGAGAACACAGTTCTTCCAGGAAATAGATACAATTACATAGAGATTTTTGACAGTTATTATCATCGTTATTACTATCTATAAGCTACATCCCTATTTGGAAAAGCAAGATACTACAAGCCCAAGGGTTCCAACAGGGAAAAATAGCTCAGCGAGGAAAGGAAACAAGGAAATAAATACTCTACAAAAAGCATTGAACAGGTAAAATAAGATATTTTAGGAATGGTAACAGTATTGAATTAAATATCTTATACATAGAATGAAAGCTTCAAAAAAGGAATAAAAATAAGATAGGACAGCATCCCGAGTGTACCCTCAAACAAGAGAACTCTACCCCAAGACAGTGGAAGACCATGGTACAGAGGCTATGGCACTACTCAAGACTAATGAACAATCATTTGATTATGGAGAGTCCTTCTCGTAGAAGAGCTGCTTGCCATAGCTAAAGAGTCTCTTCTACTCTTATCAAGAGGAGAGTAGCCACTGAACAATTACAAAACAGTAGTTAACCCTTTGAGTGAAGAAAATTTATTTGGTAATCTCAGTGTTGTCATGTGTATGAGGAGAAAGAAGAATGTGGAGAGAATAGGCCAGACTATTCGGTGTATGCTTAGTCAAAGGAAAATGAGCTGTAACCAGAGAAAGGAATCCAATGTAGTACTTTTGTGAACTTTGAAGAGGGATAGGACTTTGGAGAAAATGGGAAGGGCTATGGGAATATGGTCTTCTAAAGACAAGGACTCCATATGTTGGGTGAGCGAATGGCTAGGATGGAAAGGAGAAAGATTAGGGGAAGGTGTTAGTGCTGAAAAGTTAAGGATTAAAGGTTTAGGTTGTTATTGAGGCCTCTGTCGAGGTGCTTATCGGAGGTTTGGCCGGCCGTGATGGTGCTTCAGATGGGCTTCACTGTGAGTTGTCTTTCAGAGATGTAATCCTTCTCAGACGCTCTGGGCACCTCCTGCTCCAGGCATGATGAGAGAGGGCACAATTGGCAAGGGTTTCTTTCCCTTCCTTGTAGGCATTGATGCATATGTGGGTCGGGTGAAGTTTGCTACAGATACTGCAAATGTTAAGGCTTCTGCAAGTCTTTGTGATAGTGCCCATAACACTAGCAAGAATAACACTAAAGCAGCACCGATGTATAATCTTGGATGGGAAAGGTTCCCTAGATTCCAAGGTTGAGAGAAGGAGGGATTTGACTTATGAAAGCGATAACTTTGTTTGATGGAGTCTTGAGTTTATTCTTGCATCCTCTGCATCTGCAATGTAGCTGAGTGAGGTGATGGAGGGTAGAGGCATAGTCGCTGGATAGCTGAGGACTGCCTTCTTCTGTTTCTTTGCTGGATCAAAGAGCACCAGCGAGGATTCCATCTGTACGAGGCTAACACTTTCTTGATTCAATGGGGTGATGACGAGTTCATCCTTGCGGTTCAGTCTAACAGTGATTTGGATGCTGGGCTTTGAGTTTACCAGGGTAGAAACTGCAGTAAAGGATGTGGTATTTTCTATTGGTATTACCTTGAATCTCAAAAGAGGTTTCTTCTCAGTGTTTTTGGTTTCAGGCTGGGATGATGGAGGAGGGCTGGACAACATAGCAGAGGCTTCTTTCAATAGTTGTGGGAGGCATTCTGGCCAGTTGCAGTCCAGATAGTGGTGTTCTTTAGGGGTAAGGTAACTAGGGCCTTGGAAGTGGATTTCTTTGTCTATGACAGTGGAGAGGAGGCTAGATGCCGTAAGTGGAGCTTGTGCTGTGGGTGATGGTGATTGCTGTGTGGCCGGGGATTCTGAAGAGGGCAGATCCCACTTTGTGGCTTGGCCCTTAAGCAAAGGCTACAAGTCCATCAAGCAAAAGGTAGCAAATGGTGATAATTATTAACCACATGATATCAAGCAATTGATTTTTGCTTAAGTATTTGCTACTTGAGGCTGTCTTGAGCTTCTGCTTTTACTTACAAGCTTTTGCTCCAAGCAAAAGTTAATGCTTGCTCGGTTTTTATTCATCATTATCAACGTACTTGTTTGCTAGCTTGCTTTACCCTATGTAAGGCCTAGGCTCTTGCGTCGGCAGCTTGCTTGCATGTTAGATTGTCCAGTAATGTTTCGTTATATGGTATATATTTGTTAGATATATTATATAAAATCATTTTTGTTTTGTTTTGTTTTGATGATAACAGTCATTGAACTAAACTTAAGCTCTGCAGGTTAACGAAAGTTTTGTTTTCACAGCTTAGAGGTTTTTGAAAACATTGATATTGTTGTCTTTATTATTACATTATATTGTCGTTATTACTTTACATATTCAGATGCACAATGAATAACAGATGAATCATCACATTAAAATAATGTTTATTGGTGCTAATTTCTGTGTCATGTTGAGAAGCTCTTGGCTCTGTTGGCTTTGATAGGGCTGTGAATAAGAAATAAGGGCCTACGTTCTATTGCTAACTTCCCTTGATACAAATGAACCAACATAGATATTATTTTTCTGATTGCATAAAAAATAAAGTTTTCAAACACGTACAGTTTTGATTCTCTTGGAATCTCCGTGGAAAAAAAAAAAGTATATTTTTTTACTTTGGCGAAACTTTGCTTCGAGAAATGAGTATAGATATAATAATTGATATGGACTAATATTCTTAAATAAAATTATAAAATTTCATAGAATTTTGATATTCCATAATGTTTCATTAGAAAATATATTATATTATGAAATATTAAGAGGATAATGATATAAGATTTATATTGTCAGGTTTTATGTCCTCAGTTACGACAGGCTACTCCAAATTCGTCATTTTCTGATTCGTGAATAATGATTCAACTACTCTCCATTTTATCTTTGAAAGGTGAAGAGACCTAACGGCCTCTTCCTAATAAGGACTCATTACTAACTCTGCGGGCATCATCCATCCTTCCTCTCTGACTCTCATCGCAAGATTGTCGCTTATTATTCTTCTTCGCTCAAGGGGTTATGGACTATAATTGCTCTTGGTAAGGGTAGAAGAGACTCTTTAGCTTTGATAAGCAGCGCTTTAAAATAGCACTAAAATATCAAAACAGTGATCTCTAGTCTTGAGTAGTGCCATAGCTTCTGTACCATGGCCTTCCACTGTTATGGATTAGAGTTCTCTTGCTTAGGGGTACATTCGGGCATGCTGTTCTATATTATCTCTCTCACTCTGGTTTCTTTTTTGGAGCTTTTATAGTTTTTTTTTAGAAGGATCTAATTTTACGTTACTGTTCTTGAAATATTTTATTTTGATTGTTTATTCTTCTCTTGTAGTTTATGTATCTCCTTTCCTCACTGGGCTATTTTTCTTTGCTGGAGCCATTGGGCTTATAGCATCTTGCTTTCCCAACCAGGGTTATAGCTTAGCTTATAATAATAATAATAATAATGTAGTGATATGCAAAATACTTGAGAAAGAATTAGATAAACTGATTTTGTAAGTCCTGCAGTGAGGAGAGGGTTCCCCTGCGTGATAGGACCAGGAATCATAGCAGTCGGCCTAATCCTTAAAGTGAGCAGTTGAGGGATATTTATCATCAAAGCCAAGTCTTATGACATTACAGAAGGTTATTCAACATGACTACACCCACAATTCCTTAAGGGAATTTTCATGGGAAACTGTCTTTCTGTTCTCACCAAAGAAAACCTCTATCGTTTGTGCATTAGATAGTCTATCCCAACAACAAGATTTGTAGCATATGAAGCTTGGGGATGGAAGTAGTTCTTCCTACCTTTGCTTCATGGTTATATTATTAGGAAGAGAACAAATTGACTTCCTTCCAAAGATAGAAATAGACCTATTGATGTGAAGACCATGAGGGAGATGCTACTGATGATCGTCGTTGTGTATTACAGCCAACTCTTCTTGTTGGCACGGGCCTATCCCTTGGAAAAAAAAAATATATATATAAAATTTAATTTATTAAGTTTCATGTCACCAGTTATGAGAGACTACTTTCCAATCGTCATTGTAAAGTCAAGCATTCTATAAAAAGGCAGCTTTTTCTATCATTGAGAGATTAAGTAGACCATGAGGTCTCTTCCCATAATGGACATTATTATTAAAATGAGAATCTCCTCTTCCATACTTTCTCTTCATTCATAAATACCGTCACACAATGATCCTACTAGAGAATTATAAAGAAACGAATCTTTGGCTAAATTTGAAAGACTCTCTTACCACGACGATGAGGAAATGGACTCGAAATTGGAAGTGTCTAAACCTGGTAGACTCTTCTGCTCTTTATTTGCAATTTTCATACATTTTAAGTCGATTTTATTATCTTTTTATTATGCCATTATATTCATCATCAACTTATAGATGAAAAGGATTCTGATGAATAGAGGGATCTTCAATTTCTTTTAAAGGCCGCTCATGAATGGCAGAGCCAATTGCTCTTGCCTTTGGGCAGCCCGTGAATCAGTGTTGCCAAAACTTCAGAAAGAAAATGTGCTAGAATTGTTGTGAAATTAGGCTAAATAGACCAAAAGGATGCCAGATTTTAGACTAGTGGTCAACTAAAAATTAAAAGGTTAGTCATTAATTAAAACGACAATAAACGGTATTTGGTATTTAATATTGATCAATATATATATTAGAGTAAAACAATGTTACACCCCATATTCCTCAAAATAATAAGGAAAATATATCATAATTCTCCTTAAATTCTGCTTCATCATTTCTAAAAATTGAAATAAAATTACTGTTCTTCTTTTGGAAGGAATGGAATGTTTCTCAAAACAAAATTAAATATCTCTTTTGCCCACTTACTGAATCTGCCACTGTGGATATATATTCTTTTTACCCACTGCTTTAGGCATTTCATTTGTTGGTTCAAATTTAACACACCCGGTGTAGCAGGAAATTTTTCCCCCCTGACTGAAATTCCCCCCGGGAAAATTATCCTGGGCCAGATTTCCCCCCCCCCCCCCCCCCCGGGAAAAGCAGCCTGGGCTGTTATTCCCCCCGGGGGTATATCAGCCCTAAGATATTTTTCCCTCCCTAGGTCATTTTTCCCCCACCCTCCCTTACAGAGAAACTATTTTGATGAACTGAATAATCAACGGTAAGTTTGACAAAATATTAGGATATATATATATATATATATATATATATATATATATATATATATATATATATATATATATATATATATATATACAGAAAACCTTACTCTTCTTTCGTACTGTCCAGCAAAAAATAAAAAGAAATTACACTTGATGCTAAGAAGCACTATGCATGAGAAAGGAGATGATACGAAATTCTGTTGTGTTACCAGAGATTTTGAGCTTTTACACCTCACCAAGGATGGTGTCGACAGCTTTGACCAGATATGCCACACATTGTACATGTTCTCGAAAAAAACCGTTGTTGGCCATTATGTTTATTTTACTTGCTGGATATGATAGGAGTAAATTCTAGGCTTTTATTGCATGGTTCCTCATCAGCTGAAAGAGAAATTTTTAAGTACAAAAAGGTACATCTCATAACAAATCACTGATTTATCATTTATTTTTTTACCCTAGGGTACATCTGTACCCCAAGGTAGCATACAGGCAAAGAAAAATAAGGGTAGCATTCTAGGGTTGAAAAGCAACTAAAAATAACGGAATTTTGGGGATGTATTAATTAATTTATCCTTTTTTTCTTTGATTTTGGGATTGAATGACATTTAAGACAACTCCATGAGGCCTTGTAATTGTGTATTCCAAGGCAGGCAGTGGGGTACCATTCATAAAAAGACTCGCACTCGACCACTTCACTTCACGTCCATCTGCCGTAATTCTTGTATATTCTTGACATAGCCATGCCCCAGGAATGTCGTACTCCTTTGCCTTAAGTGTTGCATGAAGCGTTGTAATTGCATCTTCATCCATGTATTTGTAAACACATTCAAGTGCTTCTCTTTTCATGACAAGCATGCCAGGAAGTTTCTCTGGTCTTGTCTCTATTTCATCTTCAGTGACTTGAAAGTCCTTCTGCTTCCACCCTTCTGACAGCTTTCTCATCTGCAAACATGAGTAAAATGGTTTTCTCCTCTGCTGGAATATGTAGGACTCCCTTTTGTTCAGGATATTGCTGGTGCTCTTTCACAGATGCGTTGAACGGTTCTGCTCCATTGATGTCATCTTCTTGCCTTAAACTGTTTGTGTAATTTTGTTTGTAGACCTTCAAATTCACTATGTGGTACAAGTTTTTTAGTTCTTTATTTGTTGCAACGTTTTTCAGTTTTGTGCGTCCTTTGTCTACTGGAGAAACAACTTCATATGGACCTAGGTATTTTGCTTCTAGTTTTCCTCCCATTCGGTGATTATTCTTATTATTTTTTTAATAGTAGGCCTACTAATGAGCCCTCAACTATTCCACTGCAATTAGATGTATGTCTTGCATCATAGTTCTTCTTTTGCCTGTTTTGAGCTTTAGCAATATTCATAGATATTTTTTCATCAGCTGCCTTTTTATCTGACAACACTCTCTCTGTCAGCTCTCTAATAGTCTCTGCTGTCGTTACTCTAGTTCCTACCGCTTCATATGACTGAGCATCTATAGGTAGACTGGAAGCACGGGGTCTCTCCTAAACATTGCAGTGAAAGGAGTAACACCAGTGCTGGCATGGAATAAAGTACGATATCCAAAGAGAATTCTTTTTATGTGCAAATCCCAATCGTTCTGCTTTTCATTAACACATTTGATAAGAGCTCTTTCAAGTGTTTGATTAAATCTCTCTTGCAATCCATTTGTTTGTGGATGATAGGCTGAAGCAATTCTGTGGTCTATCTGTAACTTGGCACAGATGATATCATTCAGTTCGTTGACGAACTCTCTCCCTTGGTCGGTGATCAAGGTTTCTATACAGCCAAAGTCACAAACGGTATCTAAAAAGAACTGTGCAACTTCTGCTGCAGACTTGCGTTTTAAAGGTGAAGCAACTGGAAATTTTGTAAAGTAGTCTGTCATTGCTGCTATATAACAGTGTCCTCTCTCTGTCTGGGGCAGGGGTCCAATCAAGTCCATTCCAACCTGAGACCAAACATTTTCAGGAACATAAACTGGATGTAACTCTGGAGCTTGCATTGCTGGTTTATTACTTGCTCTCTGACACTTGTCACATTTAAAAACATAATCTCTAACAAGTTCTTTGATGCCCTTAAAATAATACTTAGCAGTAATTTTTCCTATGGTCTTATCCCTTCCCATATGTGCACCACCAAAGCCTTCATGACCAGCTTTGATAACTCGGTTCACGTCCGTTTTCATCAACACTTGGCGTAACTGCACTTCATTATTTATTTTTCGTTTATGCATTAGATATCCATCTTTAACACAAAGGGTTTGCACTTTTTTCTAATATCACGCTTTTCTTCTTTGTTTAGTCCATCAGGATACTTTCCACTATCCAGATATTGCCATATGTGTGGTAAGTGAGCTCCTTCATATTCTGACGCACGTGTTTCCACTGCTACTACTCGGACAATTGAGTGTGAAGTGGCGCTAAAACTAGAAGGAAAACAGACAAAAAGAGAGAATGTCAACAGCCCTAGTGATGGTAGTTTTATTTTGATGATAATAGCCACAGCCATAGCCATAGATTAATAACAACAGTGGAGTTGGGGGAATCCAATTTTGGAGAAAATGGTTTTGTCTGTATAATATATTAGAGAACTCCATACGCAAGTTTTGGCAACTCTTTTCTGCCAAGGCTAATGTCCAAATTTCCATTGAAGGATAATGATTTCCTAAATAACATTTCGCATCTTTGGCAGATTTGGAAAACATCATCTGAGGGATGAATCAATTTTCCTTTATCTTTCAACTGAATTAGCCTTGGCATTGCATTATTGTGATGGGCAGTTAAGCAATCTAAATAGGCTTTATAACGCAAGGATTTCTTCAGTTTATACACAAGAAATCCTGCTATGTACGCCACAATATCGCTAGAATAAAGTGATGAGGTGTAGGAATGTAAGTGTAATCTTCGTTATGACTGCTTTCATCTAAACTCCTGTTCTCTATTATTCTGTTCTTAGGAGAAGATTTATTTATGTCAACCGAGTTATGTAAATGTGTAATATTGCTTGAATAATTCTAGAGGTATGCAATTACCACGAAGAACATTCTGTATATCATTAAGAATCAGAATTTTCTTATAAGCAGCCGAAAACTGCATGGCAGTAGGATTATTATTACAACCCCATACTTCTTATTTTACCAAAAAGAAAAAAAAGATCAACATAATCTTGGCTCATTTTATGACAGTAAAAATTTATTTTTTAGGGTAGAACGTTCAATTAGATTATTCAATCACATAGCTTTAAATGCCTAATATAAGCTTCAGCCTTCATCATTAATTCTTGAAACAAACATGCATTTTGTTGTTGCATTTCAAGATTTAAAGTTACGTCTGCGCAAAATTTTTTGAATTGAGGATATATAGGCCTAAACTAAAGAATTTGATAGCTCCCTCACATCCTTCGAAATCAGCAAGTTTGTTTTCTGAGCAACATTGCAATGGGTTTGATACGGATTCACTAAGAAACTGAGCAGCACGCTTAAAATTCATTGTTCTTTTTATTCACGCAATATGTTGTGACCTCAATTTATTGCCTAAATGTAACCTTTCATTGTCTTGCAATTTGTGCAGCTTTTCTATGAAATCCCATTGAATTTGATTCGCATGGCAAACGAAAAAAAAATATTGGTTACCTCCACCAAGCAAAGGGGGGAATATTATCCTGGGACAAAGTCCCCCCGGGGGGACATATATCCTGGGCCATATTTCCCCCGGGGGGAACTTCGGACGGGGGAAAACCAGACCGTTACACCGGTTTTGTCACTTGGGCTACTCAATAGTCTGCATATATTGAATGAGTGCATTTGAAAATTTTTATCATATTCTGATAATGCTAGAATGTTGGATATTGTGCAAAATGAGATTGTCAGTAGAATTATCCTCAAAGTGATACTAGAATACGGGACAATCATATATTAGAGCAGGAGCATTAACTTAGAGGGGAGAGACTCTGAGGCCTCTTACCCTTTCAAAGATAGATAGTGTGTGTTGAATCCGCAGAGCTTAAATTTACTAATCCGAATTGAAGACTAGACTCTCATAACTGGTGACATGAAACCATAAAAATTTAATTTTATACAATTTTTTCCTAATATTTCATAATATGATATATTTTTTGATAAGATATAATAAAAATATTAAAATTTATCTTAATTGTACAATTTTACTTAAGAATATTAATTTTACTTAAGAATATTAGTCCATATCAATTATTATATCTATACTCATTCCTCGAATCAAAGTTTCTCCAAAGTCGAATATTAAAATTCCATTTTTTTTCTTCGTGGAAATTCCGAGAGAATCTAACTATACGTTAATGAATACTCTATTGTAATAATTCATCAGTTATTCATTATGCTTCTGAATATGTAAAGTGTAGGAGATGAATAACGACAATATAATGTATTAATATAGATAATATCAATGTTTTCAAAAACCTTTAAGCTGTGAAAACACAAGTTTCGTTAACCTGCAGAGCTTAACTTTAGTTCAATGTAACTTGGAGGTAAAAGGACATATTCAGATAAAATTATCAATATTGACTGTTATTATCAAAACAAAAACAAAATGATTTCATATAATATATCTAATAAATTGTATAATAAAAATATATACCATATAACAAAACATTACTGGGCAATCTAAAAAGCAAGCAAACTGCCACTAAGAGCCCTTGCCTTACTTAGGGTAAAGCAAGCTAACAAACAAGTACGTTGATAATGATGAATGAAAACCGAGCAAGCATTAAATTTTGCCTAGAGCAAAAGCTTGTAAGTAAAAGCAGAAGCTCAAGACCGCCTCAAGTAGCAAATGCTTGATTAAAAATCAATTGCTAAATATCACTGATTTACAAAGAAATTGAGGCAAGAACAAAAATACCCGTTGTTACCTAATTTTGGGTGCTGAATTCAAATTGAAATCCGTTTTTACTCATCACCTCTAGTTGTTTTTTTTTTTTTTTTCTAGTGTGCATTTTGTGCATATACGGTACATTTAGGGTTAATTCTAATATTGTGAGACTTATGGATTATTTTTTAGTTATTATGCACTAAATGTAAGTGATTGCATTACATTATAAATATAATTATATATCAACCCGAAATTTGGCAGTTAAGGCAACAGGTCTCAATCCACACTCAGTATTGCTCTGACAGTCATTGGAAGAGGTTGTATCGCAGGTCAAACAGGAGGTTGGTGTCCCTCAACTATCGTGTTACACATCTTTTGGGTAGCCAAATATTAGTGTTACATTTTCCAATGCACTTTTTCTTGCCTTACATATGACTTAGTTTTACTTTGTTATATTTTTAGATTTTCCAATGGCTTCAAGCACGTCAAAACATCCAGGATGCCTCAACAAGGCCAATTCTTTCTACTACGTGTGTGGGGACTTCACAACAGTTGCACAGCGTCGAACCATCACTTCCCTCCTCAGAACCGCCTACTTTCACTATTTTGTCTGTAAAGTGAGTGATCAGGACAAGTCTTGGGCTCCACACATCTGTTGTAAACCCTGCTACAATGGACTAAGTGCATGGTTTAATGACAAGAAAGCTGCTTTCAACTTTGCAGTCCCGATGGTTTGGAGAGAGCCCCGAAGCCATGCAGATGATTGTTATTTTTGTTTAACTAATATAACTAGTTTCAATGCATCTTCTAGGAAAAAGATCAAATATCCCAACCTTCCATCTGCTATGAGACCCGTTCCCCATTCAGATGATCTTCCTGTACCCACACCTCCAGTAAATAAGGATCTTCTTTCATCATCAGATGAAGAAATGCCTTCAAGGGAGGATTCTGCCGAGTCAATATCTTTGGAAGAATATGAGTCTACATATTCAGGAACAAGTGGCAACGAGCCACACTGGATCACGCAAGAAGACCTGAATGATCTTGCTTGTGATTTGTATCTGTCAAAACAGCAGTCAGAGCTCTTGGCTTCTCGGCTTAAACAGTGGAACCTATTCCAGGAAGATGTAAGGATCACCAGTTTCAAGAATCGGAACAAAGACTTTGCTTCCTTTTTCGACATGGATAACAAGTTGTGCTACTGCACAAATATACCTGGCTTGTTCACTTCCCTTGGTTTGCCACATAATCCTTCAGACTAGCATCTTTTCATAGACTCTTCCAAGCAAAGTCTCAAGGCTGTGCTTCTGCACAACGGGAATAAATATCCCAGCATTCCCATTGCAAAATCTGTCCATCTAAAAGAGTCCTATGACAATATGGAGCTTCTTTTAGAAGCTATTAAGCTATTAAGACTTCTGCTAGATGCTCTTGCGTGACATCCCGGAGGCAAAGTACACCAGATCTCCTAAGAAAACACGCTTTTGACTGTCTGTGGTACTATGAATTGTGTAATTGTGTCGTCCAAGTATATTGATTCAATCAGTGTTCTTTATCTATCCTGTTTTATCTGTTATAAACTGCTGCAACTCTTGAAATGTGCGCATATATTCTCTAGTTATACTAAAATGGGACTATTTAAAAGCCAGAAAACTAGAGGTGATAGAGCAAAACTATTTATAAATTTTAATTCAGCATACCCAAATTAGCAAAAAACACCTATCCCAATTCTTGCCTCAGACCAAATTTTCTTTTTTGTAAACCAGTAATTATCACCATTTGCTACCTTTTGCTTGATGGACTTGTAGTCTTTGCTTAGGGGCCCAGCCACGTGTGACTGTCTTGGCTAGCTAAGATTTTCAATTTAACTCCTGTCCTTCCTGGCCAACAGAGTTATACTCTTGCCATGACTGTTCCAGGCCTTGTCTATTTCACAAGAAAGTTGTACCCTTTTCAAGCCTGCCACAAAGTGGGATCTGCCCTCTTCAGGATCAATTAGCAAACAGCAATCACCTTCCTCTACTGCACAAACTCCACTCACGTCATCTAGCCCCCTCTCCACTGCCATGGAGACAGAGGAATCCACTTCATAGGCCCTAGCTACCTTACCCCAAAGTACCACCACCATCTGGTCTGCAAAGGCACAGATTGCCTCCCACAGCTACTAAAAGAAGCCTCTGCTATAACGTCCAGCTCTTCTTCACCTCAGCAACTGCCACAGGTCCTCAAACCCAAGAAGATGATACTTCGCTGGAGACCTTAATTGCCACCAACCTTCCACCAATCCTAATCCCAATCCAATCCTCCCTGATGCACCAGTGCCACCTCCTTCCACCGATCCTTCTCCATCCCAATCTTCACCCAACCAATAGAATCCTTGTCCCTTGAAGACCTCCAACTCTCACTAAGCTCATTTCTCTTCTTAAAGTTCCTAAATCCTTTATCCAAATCCTCCTTTTCTCCCAGACCAACCCCTCCTTCTCACCACCCTAAATCCCTTTCCTCACCATCCCATGAGCAGAAATAAATTCTTCTATTAACAACTGCTTCTTTCTCCCCTAATCACAATCCTTCCATATCTGGACCAAAGGTCATTGCCCCAACGACTTGAAAGTGAGTAGTTATATCGATATAATTAATCTCATGGAATAATATATTTCAAAGGTATTATACTATATACTTAAGTACAGTATGAGTCTTTTGGAGAAATCCATCCTAATGCAAAAAATAATTATGTAAATTAACATAGAATTAGGATTTTTAAGGTGCAACTTACCAGTCTTAAGAGGTTACCTTGCTCCTCCCATTAAAAAAAAAAAAAAAAAAAAAAAAAAAAAAAAAAAAAAACTATAATTGGATCGGGACCACGGACCACCTTTATCGCCTGGAAAATACTGCAACACCTTCACTCTCGGGGCCGCTCTCAGTAAAATTCTCATTGTGGTCTCCGTAGAGTTTCGCCACCATGTCAGTCTTTCATTTGGGAGACTGGGGATACCGCTTTAATCCAGAACTAAGCAGACATTGTGAGGACTATTTCAACAATCTGGCCTGCGACTGTGATTGCTGTATGTCCTACCAACAACGACGTGCCTTGCTGTTCAATACCGTGGCTCGTTGGAACACCGACGTAGTTGACAAAACCCTCTTCAATTACCATATTAGGTGCAACTGAGAGGGGTGCAAGGACGCCTTTATCAAGCTCTACAAATACCACAAATTCGTGAAATCGAAAGCAGCTGTCCGAGAAGGTACTACCCCTCCCTCCCATGAGAAGGAAGAGTCCTGAACATCCTTCACCAGCGCCAGTACTAGCCCCACCATCGCCACTTGTGACTCCAAGGACTGCGAGTACAGACTTATCCTTATCTGTCCCCACAACTCCTCAGCAGTCGTTTGCAGCAGCAGTCAACCCCTCAACCGCCGTGCCTGAGTCCTCCAATGCTATGGAGACCGAACAGGGGGCCCACTTCACAGACTGCAATTGCACAGATTGCCTTATGACGCTCCTGCAAGAAGCCCCTTTTATTGCAGGGAACATCCCAGCTACACAGCCGAAGAAACCTCTGTTGAAGTTTCGGCTTTCACACATGGACAACAAACTCTCCTACGCCTCTGTTGCTGCCATGGCTAACAAACCAGGCATGCAACTCACTGCAAGACCCAACAGAAAAGGTGATCTTATCATCTACCCCAAGGACGTTGAGACAGCCAGATCCCTCCAGGAAGACCCAACTTTAACGCTACTGGATCCTGCTTTTATCAGGAAGAAAGCTGTCATTACCGGGTATCCTCTCGCGAGGCCTATCACCATTCCAACGTCGTGCAGCAACTTTGACTGTGCTTTTCGCTGCCTGAAAAGAGAACGTTCCAGTTCGATGCCCATCACCACATTCATCAGTCCAGTTCCCTCCAAACTGGATCTAGGAGTCTGGGGAACCTTCCCCATTAAGGAATATACTCCTAAGCCCCTTCGCGGTTATAGATGCCATCGATTTGGCCATCACAAGGAAGAATGCAGAGGCCCCATCATCTGCAGTGTCTGCAACCAGCGACACTGCACAGAAGTGTGCATAAAAACCCACAAGGAAGGACGACACACCTTATTCAAGTGCCCCAACTGTTCAAGGCCACACCATGATTGGAATAAGCGCTGGCCAGAACATCTCAAGAGGATTGCAGCTATGAAGAACACATCCTCTCCAAACCAAAAGAAACGAGCTCCAATCCAACCACTTAAAGGACCAGCAACGACCTGCAACTGGTCCTCATAAGGACCAGCAACGACCTGCAACTGCTCCTCATAAGGACCAGCAATGACCTGCAATTGCTCCTCATAAGGACCAGTAACGACCTTCATCCTCAATCCCATCCCAAACCTTGGCTCAACAAATTGAGTCTCTCACCTTACAAGACCTCATACCTATCGCCTTCCAGATCCCCACCAGAGTCCTTTCCTTATCCTAGACCCCCACCTTCTTGCAGCTCCTGCAACAAATCCACATGCCAGCCACAGAGCAGGGATAAGTCTCTATGCTTAAACCTACTCCTTTTCTCTCCTACTGCAGAATACTTCTCTCCTCTCCCAGTCTCTCCTACTTACTGGGACTTGCTGCTATCAACACTTTTTCTCTAACTAAAACCTTTCATTTCGTGTACCTAAAAAGGAGTCTTCTTTTTCGGGTTACTTCCCTCCC
Organism: Palaemon carinicauda; assembly: GCF_036898095.1. Lineage (NCBI taxonomy): Eukaryota > Metazoa > Arthropoda > Malacostraca > Decapoda > Palaemonidae > Palaemon > Palaemon carinicauda. Next base: position 89,196,958 of record NC_090749.1, on the reverse strand, counting down.
ATTCATGTCATTGTCAAATCCCTCCTCTAATCACCCATCCTTTATCATTTTTCCTGTTCCAGTACCCTTTCAAATCCAACCTTTCCTTTTAATATACCAATTTTTGGCTTCTTTTGGAGTTCTCCTGTTTCCAGATTGATATATTCTTACGGGCTGTCCAGCGACAAGAGCCTGTGTCATGCTACAGGCAGGGCAATCACAACCAACCAATCAACCTTGAAAAATGGATGGAATGGTGTTCAAGCATCAGTCGCAACTGAGCTCCCGCTCCATCAACAGATTCTCTCTCTCTAGGTGATCCGCTCTATGTCAAATTCTCATTGCAGTCACTGTAGAGTTTCGCCACCATGTCCATCTTCTACCTTGGAGACTGGGCATGGAACTTGTATCCAGAAGGAAACCGACATTGCAGGGACCGTTACAACGATCCTGAATGTGACTGCGACTGATGTACATCGTATCAGAATCGACGTGCTCACCTGTTCAACACTGTAGGCCTTCAAACAACTGCCGTGAAAGACAAAATCCTGATTCGCCATCATGTCATTTGCATCTGCAAGGATTGCAAAGCCACCTCTACCAAAGTCCTAAAGCATTACACGACCAAGAAACCAGCTACCAGGGAAGTGACTACACCCCTTCCCAAAAGAAGGAAGAGCCCTGAACGTCCTTCATCAGCGCCAGTACCAGCCCCATCATCGCCACTAGTGACTCCAAGGACTGAGAGTTCGTCCTTGTCAGTCCCTACAACTCCACAGCAGTCAGTTGCAGCACCAGCCACCCCTCCAACCTCGGTGCCAGAGCCCTCCAATACCAAGGAATCTGAACCTGTTGCGATCCAGGGGAAACATTCAGCAGACTGCAACTGCACTGACTGCCTTACTAAACTCCTACAAGAAGCCTCAACCATTGCTTCAAGCATTCCAGCATCTCAGCCTGAACCCAGGAGACCACTTCCGAAGTTTAGGCTCTCCAACACTGAGAGCTCTACGTCCTACGCCGCAGTTGCTGCCATGGCTGCAAAGCCTGGCATGCAGCTCTCAGCTAGACCCAACCAAAGGGGTGATTTAATCATCATCCATAAGGACTTGGAAACTGCAAGATCTCGGCATCAAGAACCTAATTTGACCCTGCCTTGGTTTGGAGGAAGGCAATCATCACCAGGTATCTCACATCCCTACCTATCTCCGTTGCAACTTCCTGCAGTAACATCCACAAGGCGGAACACTGCAAGAACAGAGAAGATATCCCTGTCAGGAGGCTTATAGCCACCTTCATAGGTCCAGTGCCCTAATCGCTGGATCTTGGAGTCTGGGGGACGTTCCCAGTTGAAGACTACACCCCAGAGCCTCTTCGATGCTACCGTTGCTCGCATTTTGGCCATCACAGAGAAGAATGTCAAGGCCCTGTCATCTATGGTGTCTGCAGCCAGCGCCACAACACCGAAATCTGTCTCCAGGCCCACAAGGATGGAAGAGAGACATGCCCCAAGTGCCCTAATTGCTCCAGACCTCATCTTTACCAACCAACCAACCTGTTCAAGCCTGTCAGGGTACACAACTCTAACTGACCTATGGAAATGACTTCACAAAGTAGCCGGAAAAAAAGGAAACTCCAATTGCAATACAGCAACCTTTGCAAACAGGACACTGTCAGCTAATCTTTTCCCTGAAGGTGAGTTGTTTGTCTATTACAACTCCCAGGTATTTATAATTGTCCTATTGTGAGTGGGTGCAAGAGGTTTTGGGCTTTGATTGCCATAGACTTTGTTTTACCAATGTTTTGTTTTTAGTCCTAGCTCGTTGGACTTGCGACTGATGGCATTAAGTGCTCTTTGCATTTTGATCATCCTGACTGATCCTCGAGCAACTACACATACGTCATCTGCATAGATGAATATCTCTACTCCTTCAGGAAGTTGTAGTGAGTCTATATTTTCCATGAGGATGTTGAAAAGGAGGGGGCTGAGAATCCCTCCTTGTGGTGTGCCATTTTCCAATTTGTGAAAGGTGGAAATCACTCCTTGGAATTTAACTCTAGCTTGTCTTCCTAGCGCATAGTTTTTAGTCCATGATAATAGGTGACCTTTAACTCCATTTTTGGCCACTAATTGTAGCATTGCTGCTGGGCTGGCAAACTCGAAAGCTTTCTCAAAGTCCATGACGACTATAGTTGCCTTGTTTTGATTTATGCAGCTTAAAACATCAGTAATGCATTCAGAAGTACCAATTCCCTCCTGATATGCATATACCTGCTTGTGAAGGGGGCTAATTTTGTATTTCATTCTGTTCAGGCCCATTTTTTCTCCTGTCTTTTCCATACAGGATACTAGGGCTATTGGTCTGGGATTTCCTGGATCCTTTGGCTTTGGGATTGGCTGTGTATCTTGTTGCCTCTAGGCTTGAGGCCTTGTGTGCTCAAGGTGTGTTTTGTTCATCAACCTTAGGGATGCGGTTTCTCCTGCTGGACCCATGTGTTTGATCATTGTGTAGGTGATCCTGTCTGCTCCTGGCGCAGTGTCTTTTCCGGTCTTGTGTACTGTTCTCAGTTCCTCGACTGTGTATGGGTGTCTGTGTCATCCTGTAGCTGGCAGGCTGTGTTGATCTCTTCCCACCTGACTGGCACCAGTTGCTCTTGCAGCATTCTGGTTTCAGGGGAGAGATTAGCTGACAGTGTCCTGTTTGCAAAGGCTGTTGTAAGTCTTTCTGCCTCCTCTTGTGGGTATGGGTGTGTTGCAATAGGAATTTTCTTTTTTTCTGGCTACTCTGTGTAACCATTTCCATAGCTCTGTGAGTGTTGTGTACTCTGACAAGTTTGAACACCATTCCATCCATGTTTCTATTCTTATTTCATAGATTCTTTGTTGTGTTTCATTTTTAACTGTTTGCAGTAGTTCTCTGTTTCCTACTGTGGATCTTCTTCTGTATATTTTTATGACCCTACTTAGTCTTGTTTTTAGTGTCCTGACTTCTGGGCAGTAGTACCAGGAGTCCTTGTATGTGTGGTTACCTCTTGCTGCCTTTAGGGCATAGATTTGTTAGCTGCCTTGTGAAAAAGCATCAAATAAGTCTTTCTCTAGTTGATCTACATCCTCTGGAGGATTGTAGCTTGCTGCCCATTCCTCTATGGCTAGATGAAAGCAGACCCAGTCTGCTAGGTCCTGATTCCATCTTGGTGGAGGTGGTGGAATTGGAGGTAATTATTGCATCTCCAATTCTGTTACTGTGGCAAAGTGGTCACTAATCAGGGTTGAGTGCACTCGCCATCTGGTTAGGTGTCTTATTGCTGTTGTAGCAAAGGTCAGATCTAGTCTGCCTCCTCTTAAGTGTGTAGGTTGCCCTGTGTTTAAAAGGGCGACTCCTTCAAATTCCTCCAGGGCGAACGCTATGTGTTCCCATGAAGGGTTTGTCATTGATGGGGATGATAATATAGGGTGATGTGCATTAAAATCCCCACATATAAGTGTTGTTGTTCCTTCAGCATGTGAAAAGAGTTGTGTCAGCTGTAGCTCTTCTGTGTCCTCCCTGTTTATTTTTCTGTATATATTGTATATGTCTATTTTTTGACTCAGCAATGTTATTGTTACTGCTAGTGTCTCTGCTTTGGTACTGCAAGGAATTGGGTTTTGTAACCTTGTTGTTGGTATAGTTGTTCTGACTACTGTGGCTGTGCCTTTGTCTGTGCCTATCTATGGCGTAGTGTAGGCGTTGTAACCTGCTATTCTGAGTTTTTTTCCTGTTGTTAGAAATGTTTCTTGTAACAGGATTACATCTATATCCTCTGTTTTACATACTGCAATCAAGAATTTTTGGTCTTACACCAGCCGAGTTCCAGTTAAGGACTTTTATTCCTGCGAGTAATTTGAAGAGAATTGTCTTGGGTCCCTAGGGGCAAAGGCAATTGCCTTGACCTAAGTGGATGGAGTGGATGAGGTGGATGAGGTGGGAGTGGATGAAGTGATGATGGGTGGGGTGAGTGGGATGATGGGGGTGGGGTCTGGTGTAGCGGATATGGAACGTACAGGTGATTGAGGTGATGGAGTGGTAGGTGTGGAGTTTGAGGTATGAGAGGTGATCTCCTGGACAGCATGAGAGGGGAGGTGGGAGGACTTGGGCCTGAAGATGAAGTCCATAATGACTTGTTCAATGCTGGCTGCTATGGCTTCAGCATTGATTTTTCCAGTCCCGGCCTGTGTGACTAGGTCAGTCAGTTCTTCTCTTAGGACTGTAGTCTTAATGAAAATAGTCCTAGGCATAGGTTTTGGTGCCTAAGTTGTTGACTTTGGAGCTCTAGAAGAGGACCTTGCTGTAGAGCTTTTCCTTAGTTCTTCCTGTGAGTAGAACCTCCTTCTGGGTAAAAGTTTGGGGGCCATCCTTCCTCTTGGTTCTTCTCTTTTTTCTTTGGGGAGGGCAGCAATAACCCTCGCTACCCTTTCTGGGCATCCCCAGGCCATTGCTGTGTGGCCCTTTTTACAGTTTGGCATTTAGGTGTTGTAAGGATGCCAGTTGCCTTTTTGTTGATGCACTCTTGCTTGGCATTGGTCTTTGTGATGGCCAAATTTTTGGCAGTTGTAGCACCTTAAGGGATCTGGGTAATACTTTTTAACCGAGAAACATCCAAAGATGCCTAGGTCTACTTTTTTGGGGGTGAGGGCCCTTGAAGGTAACAGGGATTGCTTTGGTTAGGAAGCCAGCCTTATTAGTCATGCGTTATGCCGCTGTGATGTTGGGCAGTTTCAAAAAATGGCTCTCCATCATGTCAGTTGGGTAGCTCACCAAAACTGCCTTCTTGAGCTTCTCTTCCTCCTTGAGTTCTTGTAGTTTGATGTTGGAGGTGCTCCTCAATGTAATCAGAGCTCTTGCATCCTTGGTGGAATTGGTCCACTGGCCTTGTCTGTTGGGCTTGGCAACTAATTGAAGGTTCCTATGCCTCTGCTCGAAGGCTGCAATTGCATTGAAAGCCTTTGATTAGTTACTAGCCAAGACTCTGAAAAAATAGGTTTGGTTTTCTCGGGTTGGCTGGTTTTTGTTCCCAACAGTGGTGGTGTTGTTCCTTTCGTCATCCTGTTTTGCATTGAGCCTGGTGTCGTTCTTGGGGTTGTTCCTTCTGGGCAGCTTCTTTTGTCGACTGTCCTGGGTCCATTTCTGGTTATCTTGATCATCAGAGTCAGTTTCCTTTTGGATCCTTTTCCAGTTCTGGGGGTCTGTCATGCATAGGGTCAAGTCCTGGTGCATCTCTACTTCTGTGGCAGCCATAGCTTCTAATTCGATTTCATAGAGGTCATCTACAGGTCCCCAGGACAAGTCCTTGGAACGGAGGATATCGAAGATAGACAGTGTGCCTGGTCGGGGTGTACAACCATTTAAGCCCTAGGGCACCAGACAAAGTTATTTATAAGAGTTTGAAAAATGAAAACAGAATCTGAAATAGAATAGTTAATTGGGGGAGGCCTTAACTATCCTATTAGTAGAGCAGTGCTGAAACTATCTCTGTTTAGCTAGGTACGAACCTGCATAAATAGCAGCTGGGGAGCCTCCTTACTGCTTCTCAGCACTAAGACAGCCCAGCAGCCTACTCCTGCAGGTAGGGAGGTTTAGGGAATAAAACAATGGACTCTCCTAATACTTTATTGAGACTATGTCATTTGAACTCCTGGCTTATCTATGCCAGGCAAGCAAAATCCTATCCCTATCTTTGAAATTCTGACTTATCTACGCCAAGTTAGCAAGGTTTATAGTGAAATACACTTAATTTTAAGATATATTATTCCATGAAATTAATCACATCTAGGTAGTAGGTCGGCAAGGGCACCAGCCACCCGTTGAGATACTACTGCTAGAGAGTTATGGGGGCCTTTGACTGGCCATACAGTACTACATTGGATCCTTCTCTCTGGTTACGGTTCTTTACCTTTGCCTACACATACACCGAATAGTCTGCCCTATTCTTTGCAGATTCTCCTCTATCCTCATACACTGACAACACTGAGATTACCAAACCATTCTTCTTCACCTAAGAGGTTAACAACTGCACTGCAATTGTTTAGCAGCTACTTTCCTCTTGGTAAGGGTAGGAGAGACTCTTTAGCTATGGTAAGCATCTCTTCTAGGAGAAGGACACTCCAAAATCAAGCCATTGTTCTCTAGTCTTGGCTAGTGCCATAGCCTTTGTACCATGGTCTTCCACTGTCTTGGGTTAGAATTCTCTGGCTTGAGGGTACACTTGGGCACACTATTCTATCTAATTTCTCTTCTTCTTGTTTTGTTAAAGTATTTATAGTTTATAGAGGAAATATTTATTTTAACGTTACTGATTTTAAAATATTTAATATTTCCTTGTTCCCTTTCCTTACTGGGGTATTTTCCCATTTAGGGACCCTGGGCTTATAGCATCTTGCTTTTCCAACTAGGGTTGTAGCTTGGCAATTAATAATAATAATAATAATAATAATAATAATAATAATAATAATAACTACTCACTTCCGAGTCATTGGCGCAATGACCAGAAATGGAAGGATTATGATTAATGGAGAAAGGAGAACTTATGAATAGAAGGATTTATTTCTGCTCATGGGATGGTGAGGAAAGGGATTTAGGGTGGTGAGGAGGAGGGTTTGGTCTGGGAGGAAAGGAAGATTTGGATAAGGGATTTGGGAACTTTAAGAAGAGAAAGGAGCTTAGTGAAAGTTGAAAGACTGTTGGGATCAGGTCTTCAAAGGACAAGGATTCTATTGCTTAGGTGATGATTGGGTGAGAGAAGGATTATGGGAAGGAGGTGGTGCTGGTGCATCAGGGATGATTGGATTGGGATTGGTGGAAGGTTTGTGACAATTAAAGTCCCCACCGAGGTATCCTCCTCTGGGATTTGGGTGCAGCAGCTGAAGCTGCTGCAGTTGCTGAGGTGGAAAAGAGCTGGACAACATTGCAGAGGCTTCCTTCATTAGCTGCAGGAGGCAATCTCTGCAGTTGCAGTCCATATGGTGGTGTTCATTTGGGTAAGGTATTTAGGGCCTTGGGAAGGAGTTCCTCTGTCTCCATGGCAGTGGAGAGGGGTCTTGATGCTTTAAGGGGAGCATGTGCAGTAGAGAATGGTGACTGATGTGTGGTTGGGGATTCTGAAGAGGGCAAATCCCACTTTGTGGTAGGAGACTTTGGAGAAGGCTGAGCTGGGTAGACAGTGGGTAGCTTGCTGTCATATATTTTAGTGAGCTATTTTAATACATGTCTGGTACCAGATAACTTATTACTGTAGTTGGAGTAACTTTTGCACATTTGGCAGTCACATCTGGATACTAATTAATTAGCACTGCAATCATCAAATGGGCTATTTTTTCTCCTGCTGGAGACCTTAAGTTTATAGCATCTTGTTTTTCCAATTAAGGTTGTAGCTTAGCTATTAATAATAATAATAATAATAATAATAATAATAATAATAATAATGGAAAAGACAATAAAGTATAATTTCCAAGGGAAGAGTACCATTCAGCTTTGCCTAGCAAGCAAACCTTATGCTTAACATAGAAAATAAGTTGATTTTGCTTTACGCAAAGAACATCATATCCTCGTATTCCCTAATGGTCTAACCTAACCTAATGTTTCTCATGATAATCCTGTTTCATTCTTGATAGACTGATAGGTTGATTTAAGGAATAGGGCCTACAAGGTAGGCTTATATACGAAAATGCACTTTATTGTAAGCACTTTCATTGCATATTACTTTCTAATTTCAGTAAATTGCAAATATCAGTAATAAACAAGTTAATATTTCTTATTATGATCCAGGAACATACTCATTTTGTTTTGTAAAATAAACTTGTGTTTTCCACCATAATGTGTTAATCATATGATGGAAAACACACAAATACACTAAATAAGAGTGCAACAGATCTCCAGATAAGCAAAACAATCGACGAGTAATGAATATGAAAGTCGACTTAGAATTAAGGGGTCGAAGTATCTTGGGAAACAACGATTATATGCAGTAAGGCTGGATTTATGGGTGGGGGTTGTAAGCCAAGAGTTGTACCATTGAGAAGATAGGGAGTCTAGGGAAGCATTCTTTTTCCACTCATGAAATAACTGTTCAATCCGGATTCCCTTATTGCTATTTAGGATTTATAATAACTTGGTTTTAACTTTTGTGTTAGAGTTGGAGGTTGAATGTTTGGCAATTTTCCCCAAGGCCTGCTCTAAATCCACCCCTGCTTGAAGAGCATTGTATTTACTACTCAATGCTGATGCATTGTCGTAACTTTGTCCACGATAGTTTCTAAGGTCTAGGTCATATGTGTTCAAAAATTCGATCAAAGCGTTGAACATATCTTCAGCCCACCAGAGAACCAGTCTGACCTTCTAGCAACATTTTAAGCTCTCCTCTCAGTTTCCAGCTAATTCGATCCATCGAATCCTGAGACACTATCAAGCTGCAACCTATCCTGGAGACTCCACCAATTACTCAAGAGCCTTCACCCAACCCTAGAATCATCCGAAAAGCATGCACAAGCAAAGGAAGCATCCACCTACCCATCAGAAAAGATGACAGCAACCTAGCTACTGCCAACACAGCCCTGTCTTCTCCAAAGTCTGCTGTCAAAAAATCAGAACTGCCCTCATTGGAACCCCCTGCCACACAACAGTCACCATCCACTGATGACAAGACTCACTCAGAGTATCTAGACCACTTTCCATTGCCATGGACACAGAAGAGTCCACTACAGGGACCCCTCTTGCCTCAAAAATAAGCCACCACCTCAACTGCAACTGTACAGAGTGCCTAACCCAGCAACTGCCCATCCGGAGAAAAGCTGTGATCAATCTACAATGCATAAACAAAAAAAGGAAAAGCCTTTCCTACATTGTCCAGCTCTCCTCCATCATCCCACCCTTAAACCAACAACACTAAGAAAAAACCACTGCCAAATTGCAAGCTAATTCCTACACAGAATACCACATCCTAAGCTGCCGTTGCTGCCCTGGCAGCCTCAAAACCGATCATCCAAATCACTCTATGACCTTGTGGCAAGGGCTTGCTAGTCATTACACCTAAGGATCTAAGAAGTGTCAGATGGAATCCTCCCTGGTGCTTTTTGGTCCAGCAAAGAAGCGGAATAAAGCAATCATTAGCTATCCAGCAACTATGCCTTTAGCATTCATCAACTCCCTCAGCTACATTGCAGATGCAGATGCTGCTAGAATACACTCAAGGCTCCATCAAACAAAGTTATCACCACTTCCATAGGTCTAATACTTCTCTCAACCTTAAAATATGGGGAACCTTTCCCATCCATGTTTATGCACCAGAGCCACTTTGGTGTTATCCTTGCCAGCATTATGGGCACTATCACAAAGACTGTAGAGGCTCAAACATCTGTAGAATCTGCATCAAACATCAACTGAGCCACATATGCATCAATGCCCACAATGAAGGAAAGGAGACCCTTCTCAACTGTGCCCTCTCTCATCATGCCTGGAACAGAAGGTGCCCAGAGATTCAGAGGATTACAGCTCTGAAAGACATTTCACAGCCAAGCTCATCTAAAGCACTGTCTTAGCTGCCCAAACCCCAAATGAGCACCTTGCCAGACGCCTCAATGTCAACCTTATATTGCTCCTAATCCTTTAATCCCTAATTTTCCAGCACCAACACCTTTCCATAATCCTTATCCTTCCATCCTACCCAGGATAGAGTCCTTGTTCCTAAGAGACCTTATCCCCATAGCCCTTCACATTTTCTCTAAATCTTATCCTTCATTAAAGTTCCCTTAATCACCTAGTTAAATACTCCTTTCCCCCAAGTCTCACCTCCCGGGCCTAAAACGGAAACAAGTTCTTCATTTCTAACGGTTCTTTTCTCTCCTACTCATAGCTTCTCTCACCTCTCCCAGTCTCTTCTACTCACTTTGACTCGCTGCTATAGAACATTTTCTACCACTAAGACTCTTCCCTTTGGATCCATGAGGAGCCTGGTTTTTTGTAGTGCCAGAACCCTATATTGATAAGCCCAGTATAAGAAAAAGAAAATTGACATCCTCCAGTCACGCTGCAAAAATCAAGTGTGCTCTCTTTAAGTGCTAGCCATTGAGATACTACTAGTAGAGAGTTATTGGGTCCTCTGACTGGCCAGACAGTACTATAATGGATTCCATTCTCTGGTTACAGCCCACTTTCCTTTGAATATGCATACTTCAAATAGTGTGGCTTATTCTCTCCACATTCTTCTCTGTCCTCATACACATGAAAACACTGAGATTACCAAACAGTTCCTCTTCACTCAAGGGTTTAACTAATGCTCTGTATTTGTTCAGTGGCTACTTGCGTCTTGGTAAGGGGAGAAGAGACTCTTTAGCTATGGTAATTGGCTCTTCTAGGAGAAGGACAATCGAAAATTAAAGCATCCATCTCTAGTCCTGGGTAGTGCCATAGCCTTTGTACCATGGTCTGCCACTGTTTTAGGGTCGAGTTCTCTTGCTTGAGGGTACACTAGGGCAAACTGTTCTATCTTATGGCTCTTTTTATTTTTTTGTTTTTATTCGATGTATAAAAGGTTTAGTTCAATGCAGTTACTGTTCTTGAAATATCTTATTCCAATTGTTCAATGTTTTTTTCTAGTATATTTACTTCCTTGTTTCCTTTCATCACTGAGCTATTTTTCCCTTTTGGTGCTCTTAGGCTTATAGTATCTTGCTTTTCCAAGTGTGTAGATTGCCTTACGAATAATGTGTTAACTTATAGGTAGTAATAATGATGATGATAACAACTGCCAAAAGTCTTTATCTAATTATAACCATTTATGTTCAGTGGGTGGAGATACGGAGCAATAAATAGGATGTGAGCAACAATTGCCAAAGTAGGCAAGCAGGGTGGATAGAAACATGCGAACCAACGTAACAAGAGCTGCTCTGGACCCTTTTGAATCAACAAACAACTTGGCATAAAAAACTTTTAAGTAATTGTATTACTTGTTTCTCTGTTATTTAGCATTTGCACACATTGTGTATGTATTAATATGTCTAACTTAGAATACGGCAGTATAAGGGGGTCACAGGAGTCGTTACCCCCCCCCCCCCCCCCTGCTAGGTAAGTAGGTAAGGACACGGCTTGTAGGTTAGGTTAGGGGGTGAAAGTTTAGGTTAGTTAATGTCCATTTGTAGTCAATGCATGAGGAACTGGCCGCTAATGTGCAAAGGCTCCATAATTTAAACCATGACGGAGGTGAGCTCGATTTAGCCTAAATAGTCGTTTTTTCTGATGCCCAAAATAACAAAAAATTATGTTTGTGATTCTCGATAAAAGAAAATCTCATGGAATTACTTTATGAACCTGATTCTTATATTATGACCTACAGAAAGATGCAGTCGTCAACCTGCTTAACTTTGAAGGAATTTATCATCGAAAATTATTATAGTAATTGTTTAGAATTAATTACTAATAATGACTACTTTTTAAAATTAAAATTTATCATATCATTGAAAAATGAACACAATATGCATTATCACAAGAAAATCATCCTAATACCAAACATTGATAAAACAATACTATAAACTTGGTATTTTATAGTTTTATGTCAACAGTTATGGCAGGCTGAACAGTCCTTTCCATACAACAACACCTACGGGCCAACCAAGGGAAAGGCCCGTGCCAACAACAAGTGTTGGCTTTAATACCCCAACAACAACACTTTTGGCGTTAGTACCCCCAACAACAATAACAACAACAACAACAAGTGTTGGCTTTAATACCCCAACAACAACAAGAAAGACCGATGGCCGTGCTAATAGTTTTCTTGTTTTTCTACTTAAATTAGGAGACTGCAAGTTGAAATGTCTACTTCATGGAAATTGATTTTTCGTAAATAGATTTAATGGTGAGAATTTGAATCTCTAATAAGATGAATTGTGAATAATTCTTTTGGTTTTTGCCCAGATTTACATTTTTTAAATATCTCAAACAATCACAAGTATATCTCATGAGTTAATGGTTAAATCGCTGTAGATTTGAAAACACTGCCTGAGATATAAAGTAAAACGTTCTATTGTGTATGTGAACTTCAAACGCTAATATAATTATCTAATACCTGAGAAGATTTTAAAAAGGTCTAGCACTCTCCGGTTGCCTCTGTTTTTCATTACAACCTTAGATGACCTCAGACAGAAATGAAATAGGTGTGAGAGAGAGAGAGAGAGAGAGAGAGAGAGAGAGAGAGAGAGAGAGAGAGAGAGAGAGAGAGAGAGAGATATGCTTGTATAAAACTAGCGACCTTTTTTATGTGAGCTGTGTGAAAGACTTACAGAAATGAGGAATCTGCTAACTAGGGTAAGGAAATTTAGTGATGGTGGAGTAATTGGAGTTACATTTGGATCTTAATTGTTGTAACACACTAATTAAGATGGTCTTAATTAAAGGGACTTAATCATCCTGTGACTGTTAAACCATTGATTGGGGTGAAATTTTTAGGCCTATGTGTGCTCTTTTTAACGTAGAGAAAATGAGATGAAATATTATGTTTTCTATCCTGAATGTCTGTTTGTTCCTAAGATACCTCTATTTTGTCCTATTTAGGCGCAGTAGAAAAAAGACATTCAAACTTACCATCCCTTATGGATATGAAATGTGTCCAAAAAGAATTCAATATCAAAGATATGGTGTCTAAAAATAAGTCTATATTTCTATGCTAATATATTCATTACTTTTTATGTGTATTGCTTAAATTAACTTCATTTTACGGACTTGTTACCAAATTTTACGTCTGCGCCAACCTTCAGGGAGTGATGATGAAAGCATTAGGCCTATATAAGCTACATTCAGTAGGCCTATGGGTGTTTGTTTTATCTATGTTAAAATTATTAGTAATTTATGCATTTATTTCTGAATTCATAAGATTTGCTCTGAGAGTAATGAAAATCTGATGCTCATACTACAGTTAATGAAAACGGAATACCAGAATTGAACACAAAAATAGGCCTATAGAGTTAATCTAACAACCAATTAAGTCTATTTTCTCTTCAGACGCCTTTTGTACCCATTTGATGACTAAAGTACTAATTAATTAGTTGCCATTAATCAGAGAATTGAGGAGATTTTCAGCTTCATCCAATTTCCTTTGTTTGAATAATGAGACCATTTAATGATTCAATCTTTTTCTGCCGTCGCTCTTTATTATAGTTTCAACTTGGGGATTCTCTCTCTCTCTCTCTCTCTCTCTCTCTCTCTCTCTCTCTCTCTCTCTCTCTCTCTCTCTCTCTCTCTCTCTCTCTGTCGTCGACCTCAGCTGATGATGAGGATGATGAATGAAAAATTAGAAGAACTGATGAATCTATCATTAATTGGGATAGCAATTAAGGGAAACATTACTTCATATTCATTACAGAAAACCAAAACTCTGTAAAACTATTTTTTGTAATTTTTTATTGTTCCAAACTAACAATTGTGGTGGCCTGTTGGTAACGTCTTTGCTTGGTGATCCACAGACTGAGGTTCGAGTTCATCTCAAACTTATTAGCTCCTTCGGTTGCTGCAAAATATGACATTGCTTTTCCATTTATTGCACTATTATCAGTAAAGACACTGATTACTTCAAATCCAATTTTTTTTTCTAAACCTGTTATCACTTTCTTTATAGCTTTGAATAACGTTTTGGCTTTTATAGTGTTATCACAGGAATAATATGAACCACATCACAAAATTTGGACTGGACAGCCCTACCATGAAAGCATATTCACTGCTCTACTTTTGGACTAAGTTGCTTAGGTATAAAAACCTGCCTTATTGTTGACTAATTAGGTAATATTAACCATCTTCTATCTCTAAAAACTTCTATATCTACAGTGGGAAATATTATATAATAAAGAAGTAACCAAAATATCAGTGGAAGAATGAACGTTCCTTTGAATTATTGTTTATCTACTCAAAGATGAATTTCAAAGCCAATGAATGCTTGAAGGGTTAGACTATTTTGAAAGAAATTTTTTCTGTCCTCCTCTTTTTATGTTCCTGAGCGAATTACTTTTTATTTCTCCATTTTCAGGAAATTTAAAAATATCACGTTTGGGACTATCATCCTAATCGTCCTTACATTTGGGTACACAATCCTTAATTAAACCGCATTGGGCCATAGTTCCCGGGTTAAAAAGCCAGGTGAAAACAAGTTGCGATCCACCAAATAGTTTAACAGTTTTCAATTAAATTTGAATCTTTTCCAAATACTATAACAGTCCTTTAGTATGTTCTCAAATATTCATTTAAAATTCAGCAATAAAGCATACAGCCATAGGCCTACTGCTTTCCCCATGTTATGAAGAGCGTACAAATTTCACCTTAAATAGTCAGTGTATGACTATCACTGGATAATTAAGGTTCTTTAAGATCAGCTTGATTAGTGTGTTGCAACAAATAAGAACCTCCACACATAACTCTAATTACTTGACCATCACTAATTACTGTTAAAATTTCCTGACCATTATTAACAGATTCAATGGAAACCCAGTTTTCTTTGACACAAATGTTCAGTAGGAACACCTTCATTGCTCGACAGTTCTTAAGGAAAGGGACTATAAAAGGGGGCATTAAAAGTGATTTGTTGGTATCGATGTGCAAGAAAACTTGGGACGCCTTGTAAAATTCTGTAGGTATGTGTTGCTTCGCTGAGGGCTTGTAAGTCTGGCGGTATGGAGAAAATTTTCCTAGAACAAGCCGTAGACCCTGGAGATTGTTGGAGGAGGTTGTCGATGGAAAAAAAATCAACAAGGATGACCAACGTGTTACCATACACCATTTCAGTGGCTGAGTGGTCCTTACTCCAAGTAGGACCAAGTGAAGATGAGTAAACCAGTTAGAGTTTTTGAAAAGGGACATCAAAGCTGCTATGAGGGTGTGATGTAAACGTTCAACCATTTCATAGCCAGCAGGGTGATAGTCGGCTGTCTGATGAGTAAGAGTTTGCGTTGTATAGCCGTCGAGGAGCGACATCGACCAAGAGGTGGTAATGTGAGTGGACATCCACGCCGAGGATTGGCAATCTGACGTCAGCAACGAGAAACTTTCAGTGATATCTGACGCTTCCAAACAATAATTTGAAGTTCTTGTAATCATAGGTGGGGAGGATCGCAGATCTGTTAGCAGCTGCTAGGCAGACGTCGGGAGATTTAGACAGACTACGTCGTGTACTGGCGAGCGGCAATCGTAAGAGCGAATGGCAAGCACCCATGTCTACCAAAGATTACCTGCATCATAAGAAGAGAAAATATTAGTGCCAGCGGGCATTAGTAAGTGGCTGCAGATGTCGTTGGTAATCATTGGTATTTTGCTTATGTAAAACGCCCATACAAGAGCTCATGAACACCTTCAGGGTAGAACTGTTCGGCTAAAAATGCTTGGTTATTGATTTGCCTTTGTTTGTTAAAGGAGCCCACAAATATTACGTACTAATATATCTCTTTGCCTATCATAGTAGGGACTTAATCATTCTCCAAAATGGCCAGTGTACGAGTTTTATGGACGACATGACCAGATGAATTTTTGTGATTATTTTTGAAGGAATTTACAAAGTTTCAAATTTGATGATTCCATAAATCACTGGTGTCAGATCCGGTTCGAAGGACCACTATTAATTAGAAGTTAAATTAATGTGTGGGAAATGATTCCAGGAAAACCTCCCAGTTCCAATTTTTGGATCCGGGCTTGGAGAAGTAGAGCGTCAACACTCCCACGTTCAACAAACCTGAGAGATGCAACAAACACTGTTTGCTAACCATACACACGTTTCTTGGAGATAAAGTTTTAATTTTATTTTTATCTTGAAGGGTAGCATTGAAATAAATTTATATTTGATAAGAAATAGGTTCCTATTAGAGTTGTTTATATAAATGTCTCTAACCGACAAGAATTAAGTGATTCCTTTTGCAATGATGTGAGTCAAAATAAGAGGCATTGATTTTCCCTCTGGAATCAACTTGAAGGTTTCAAGAGACTGAAATGAAGGAAAAGAGATTCAGTTTATAACCAATTGTAAACAACAAAAGAAAAAATTTACATCTATTACTAATAGTGAAGTCGTTTTCTAGTAACTGACTGCATCGATGTAGGAGAGAGGTTTCATTCAAAAAGAATCTAAGTAAGGTTTTTCTTATACTTCAAAGTAGATATCATTCCTTACAAGTAGATCAGTTGGAGATGCATCATACACTGAAGGAAGGAACCCAATTGTTACCACTTGACCTACAATTACTTAGATTGGAATCAACCCAAAATAATGAAATCCCAGTTAAATCAGGTTTTCTTTGGGAGATGTAATGAAGCACAAAGGATTGTGCAATATGGAGGAGGTTTCGGAAATTATAATCAAGAGATGATCAATCAACCCGGTCCAACTGATTCAGGTATATAGACATCTAGGTAGGCTACAGGCAGTGTTGCCATTTCAGGATGATGGAATAAGTTGCAAGCTCGATATTTTAAGTTTCCTTTTTGATAGAATTTCCTTGAACTATTTCTTTAGCTACATTGTGAATCTATATTCACTTAATTTTCAACAGGCTAACACACACACACACACACGCACACACACACACACACACACACACACATATATATATATATATATATATATATATATATATATATATATATATATATATATATATATATATATATATATATATATATATATATATACAGTATATCCGTTGCTTTTTACCACTTAGGCTATTAACGAAAACTATTTAGCAATTAGTATTATTGTCTTTCTATTCTTTCAGATTTCATTTACAAAAACCTCTATTATCTAAATTCAAAATTCTTCTCTAGATATCCATCAACCTTTTTCTTCCAGAACCAAGCATTGTTCAATATCTCTTATAAATACAGTTGTCAAATGCTGTATGAAGGAAATAGATATGTTGGTCTATTCTGATTCAATGTTACAAAGCTAGAGAACAATATTCGGTCGATTCATAACTATTATGAAATGTAAAATTACTCATCAGTCATTTCATCACAATGAATTAAGATGGTTCTAAGCCTGTAGTCGTAGTAGAGTTCACTAGGTTTCCCAGTTGTTGTTGTTGTTGTTGGAGTATTATAGCCAACTCTTGTTTCAGCGACCCATGATTACTTTTCTGTTTGAGGTGAAATGTTTGAGGAAACACAGAAGCAGAATTAAAGACCTTTATAAAGTATGTTCAGATATATATATATATATATATATATATATATATATATATATATATATATATATATATATATATATATATATATATATATATATATATATATATATATACTATTGTGTGGTCAGTTGAGAATAGAATAGAGTACAAAAGGTGATGCAGTTTCATAACATCACAAAAACGTAACACACACACGTACATACACACACAAACATATTGTGGGACGTTTATTTGTGTTGGAAACATGTCGCTTGAAACGCGCCCTTCTCTGAAGGTCTTCCCCAGGGAATATGAGGAAGGAATCAAACTATACATTTTGTTTGGAAACTTTATCGTATAAATGGCTATTTTTGTGTGAATTCAAACTCCTATGTTCTCAGCATATTTACCCGTTTTATTACCTTCGCTAAAGAAGTTGGAAGGAGGTTATGTTTCAGCCCCTGTTTGTGTGTTGTTTTTTTGTGTTTGATTGTGAACTACTTCCTGGCCACAATTTTAATCGCAGAGTAATGAAACATGCAGGGATTAACTGGCATGTAAAAAGCTGAAAATTATTAAATTATTATTATTATTATTATTATTATTATTATTATTATTATTATTATTATTATTATTATTTTTATTAGTATTAAATCTTAACCTTTTCTTTTTTCCTCCTCTTATTATTATTACCTCTGCCAACGAAGTTGGAAGGAGGTTATGTTTTGGCCCCTGTTTGCGTGTTTGTTTGTGATCAAACGATGTTGGAAGGAGGTTATGTGTTTGCCCCTATGGTTTAACGACTCAGTCTCTGTAGATTTGGCTCAAAGTACAACTTTTCATTATGAATGTGAATTTCAAATACTAATATATTCATCTAATACCTGAGAAGATTTTAGAAAGGTCTAGAACTCTCCTGCTGCCTCTGTTTTCCATCACACCCTTAACATGAGGAAAGCAGTAGACCTATAGGCTACATAGAGTAGGCCTATGGATGCATGTTTTATCTATGGTAGCTATATGGGTAAATATTTATCCATATTTCAATTTATTATGAGTTAAGACTGCTATAAGGGTGATGAACATATGATACTTATAATACAATAAATGAAAACTGTATTCCAGAATTAACAACCAAAGTAGGCCTACAGACATCAAACAACTATTTTTCTTCAAATACTTTCTGTTCCCATTTGATTATTGCAGCACTAATTAATTAGTTGCCATTAATGAGAGCATGGAGGAGACCTTCAGCTGCATCCACTTTCCTTTGTTAGAATAATGAGACCATTTAGTGATTCAGTCTTTATCTGGCATTGCTTTTTTAATATGGTTTCAACTTCGAAAAGGATTCTCTCTCCCTCTCTCTCGTCGACTTCAACTGATGATGATGATGAATGAGGAATTGGAAGAACTGATGAATCTAACATTAATTGGGATGGCAATTAAGGGAAATATTACTTCACATTCACAACAGAACACCAAAAATCTGTAAACGGATTTTTTGCAAATTTTAATTGTTATAAATGGACAATTTTGATTTGGGTGACGGTATTCATGAAAGATCAGGTGACCGAGAGAAGGTATGAAACAAGAGTTTAAGACTAAGGAGTTATTCCTTGAAATAATTATATTCATTATGGGAAAAGACCTAATTGTCTCTTCACCTTTCAAAGATAGACAAACAGAGATACGGGCTCTCTATTCTGTAGCGAATTGCAAACCAACCTCTCATAACTGGTGTCATAAAACCTAATAATCTTAATTTTATATAACAAAATTTCTAATAATACATTATATAATATATTTTTGATGAGATATGATGGAATATAAAAATTTATTATGATGTTCAATTTTACTTTTGAATATTAATCCATATCAATTATTATATCCATACTCATTTCTCGAATCAAAGTTTCTCCAAAATCAAACTAGAATTTCGTCGTTTTTTTTTTTTTCGTAGAGATTCCGTTTTTGAAAACTCTATTGTAATAATTCATCTGTTATTCATTGTGCTTCTGAATATGTTAAGTGTAGGAGATGAAAAACGACAATATAATGTATGAAAAACCTATAAGCTGTGAAAACAAAGGTTTCGTTAACCTGCAGACCTTAACTTTAGTTCAATGCAACTTGGAGGAACAAGCAGATATTCAGATAATAATTATCAATATTGACTGCTTATCATCAAAACAAAACCAAAATGATTTTATATATCTAATAAATTCTATATTAAAATATATATACCATATAACAAAACATTACTGGGCAATCTAAGAAGCAAGCAAGCTGCTGATGCAGGAGCCCGTGCCTTACATAAGGTAAAGCAAGTACGTTGATGATGATAAATAAAAACCGAGCAAGCATCAAATTTTGCCTTGAGCAAAAGCTTGTAAGTAAAGGAGAAGCTCAAGACAGCCTCAAGCAGTAAATGCTTAAGCAAAAAGCAATTGCTTGATATCATGTGATTGATAATTATCACCATTTGCTACCTTTTGCTAGATGGACTTACAGCCTTTGCTTAGGGGCCCAGCCACGGGCGACTGTCTTGGCTAGCTAAAATTTTCACTTTAACTCCTGTCCTTCCTGGCCAACAGAGTTAAGCCATTTTAGAAGGGAGTTGTGCCCTTTTCGAGCTGGCCATATTAGGCTACAGAGCTCTACTGCATGGACATATCCAGATGTGACTGCCAAATATGCAAAAATGACTCCAACTACAGCAATAAGTCAACTCGCCTAGATAACTGGTACCAGACACGTGTTAGAAATGCCCATTAATATATATAACAGGAAGCTACTCACTGCCAACACAGCTCAGCCTTCTCCAAATTCTCCTGCAACAAAGTGGGATCTGCCACTTTTCAGAATCCCCTGTCACACAGCAGTCACCATCACCCACAGCACAAGTTCCTCTCACTACGTCTAGCCCCCTCTCCACTGTCATAGAGACAGAGAAATCCACTTCCATGGCCCTAGCGACCTTACCCCAAAAGAACACCACTATCTGGACTACAACTGCCAAGATTGCCTCCCTCAGCTACTGAAAGAAGCCTCTACTATGTTATCCAGCTCTCCTCCATCATCCCAGTCAGAAACCAAAAACACTGAGAAGAAACCTTTTTTGAGATTCAAGCTAACACCAATAGAAAATACTACATCCTTTGCTGCAGTTTATGCCCTGGTAGACTCAAAGCCCAGCATCCAAATCACTGTCGGAGTGAACCGCAAGGATGAACTCGTCATCACCCCTGAGGATCCAAAAAGTGTTAGCCTCGTACAGATGGAATCCTCCCTGGTACTCTTTGATCCAACAAAGAGGCAGAAGAAGGCAGTCTCAGCTATCCAGTGACTATGTCTCTACCCTCCATCACCTCCCTCAGCTACATTGCAAATGCAGAGGATGCAAGAATAAACTCAAGACTCCATCAAACAAAGTTATCGCTACTTTCATAGGTCAAATTTCCACCATCTCCCAACCTTGAAATATAGAGAACCTTTCCCATCCAAGATTATACATTGGTGCTGCTTTAGTGTCATTCTTGCCAGTGTTATGGGCACTATCACAAAGACTTGCTGAAGCCCCAACATTTGCAGTATTTGTAGCAAACTTCACCCGACCCACATATGCATGAATGCCTACAAGGAAGGGAAAGAAACCCTTGCCAACTGTGCCCTCTCTCATCATGCCTGGAGCAGGAGGTGCCCAGAGCGTCTGAGAAGGATTACATCTCTGAAAGAAAACTCACAGCGAAGCCCATCAGAAGCACCATCTCAGCCGCCCAAACCTCCGATGAGCACCTTGACAGAGGCCTCAATAACAACCTAAACCTTTAATCCTTAACTTTCCAGAACTAACACCTTCCCCTAATCTTTCTCCTTTCCATCCTAGCCAATCGCTCACCCAGCATATAGAGTCCTTGTCTTTGGAAGACCATATTCCCATAGCCTTTCCCATTTTCTCCAAAGTCCTATCCCTCTTCAAAGTTCCCAAATCCTTTTAAAGACCCAGTCAAATACTCCTTTCTCCCAAGTTCTTCACTTCTATCGGTTCCTTTCTCTCCTACTCATAAGTCTTCCAACTCCTCTCCCAGTCCCTTCTACTCACTTTGACTCGCTGTTATAAAACTTTTTCTACCACTATGATTCTTCCTTTTGAATTCATGAGGAGCCTAGTTTTTGTAGTGCCAGAAGCCTGCATTGTTAGGCCCAGTATAAGAAAAAGGGAAATTGTTATCTTCCAGTTACGCTCTTCGAGCAACTGCAAAAATCAAGTGTGCTCTCTTTGAGTGCATCTTTTTAATGTCAGCCAAACTACTCATGGAGGCTATTGCTGCTATTCTATGAGTTGTTCCGGTGTAGCAGGAAATTTCTCCCCTGTGACTGAAATTCCCCCCCCCCCCCCAAAGGAAAATTAGCCTAGGATCGATTTCCCCCCCAGGAAAAGCAGCCCGGGCTATCATTCCACCGGGGGGAATTTCAGCCCTAGGATATTCCCCCCCCCCCAGGCCATTTCTCCCCCATCCTCCCTGTCGGGAATTTCGACCTGATCAATCGAAATTCCCGCCATTTGACTCCGCCTACGATTGCGTCAAATTGGAGGGAGAGGAGAGAACTCGCGGGCAAATGAATGTCGTTCAAGACGAGAATGTTTAGAACCAAAAAGAGAAACCGCCTGGTAGGGGAGGCGTTGAGACTAAAGAAATCGTCCACTTGTAATTTAAGATTAAGAAATATAACTTCATTCTATTGTAACATGATAAAAAATCTAATCTAGAAATTTAGGTTCAGAAAAAATTGCGGGAAAAAGGTGACGTCGGAGGTTGCAGAGGCCCGCTCTGCCTCTTTGATCCGACGTCCCCAACCACAGTAAGTTCTAATTGTTCTCTCTCCCCCCCTAGTGTACCCAGGTCGGTTTCCATGTAGGTCTTGCTAGAGTTATGTAAAATTTGTATCTGTAAATATTTTATCGATCCTTGTGCCAGGGGATCAGTGTTATTGTGTAAAGTACGTAAGAAGGTCTCAGTAAGGCGTTTATCGTGATAACTTTCTAAAGGTTTAATTAATTTTGCTAAAATCTTGAGACCGATGCGGACATAGTTTTTTTTAGTAACGCACATGTTCTTTAAGTCAAGTATATCTTTGTATGTCAAGTAAAGGTTTATTTTTGATGTTTCTCGTATTAGATTATTATTTTTATAATAAATTTTGTTAAAATATAGCCGTATTCTACTTATTTCCCGAATGGTTTTGAGAGGTTAGCCCTTAAGGCCTTGTGATCAGCCCAGTACATCGGGCTATTTAGTATAAACCGGTGAAATTTCGCCACATTTGGTCCTTCGAACCGGATCACAAGCTCTTCCCAGAGCCGGACGGGACTAAATTAGAATATGAGCTTTTGAGGGTGGGAGAGAAGTAGCAATTAAAGGTTCGTATATGTCCCGATGTGCGATCGCCCACGTGGGTCAGTTTCTTTGAGTCCCTTCCTAACGTAAAATTACCTTTCTTTCCTTGCTTTGCCAACCCCCCACCCAACGTAAAGTTAAATTAATTAAGATGGCGGTGTCCACAATCGTGCACATCGAGGCGTCGATGGGCCTAATAAACGACTTACTGAGCGAAACGCAAAGAGCTCTATTAGAGACCTACTCTGAGTCCGTTTACCAGAATTTGGTAACTGAGTTGCAGGTAGAGGTCCGACAGTTAAGAGAGCTATACAAAAGCCAGTGTGTGAAACTAGAATCTAGTATTGAAGCCCGAATCAGGCACACATTAGGTGAAGCTACATGCGCTTCTTATCTAATATATAATAGGATAGACAAAATGAAAGGCACTTCAACGGGGAATGTTGCCCTCCCCAGGTTGAAGCCGCTGCCTCTCCCCACGTTTGAAGGGGAAGTGAAAGAGTACGCATCGTACCGTGAACTATTCACAATCCACGTGGATAGAAGAGCTGATTTAGACGAAGTGTCTAAATTCACATATTTATTGGGGACGTTGGGCAAAGAGCCACTTAGGATCATCAAATCTCTAAGTGTAACCGCCGCGAACTATAGTGTAGCATTAGACCTATTAAATAAGCAATATGGCAACGTGCACCAGACACTCGTGATTTTGCACCGTAAATTAGCCAACATCTTTGTGCCGTCACTAAACCCAGTAGAACTCAAAAGGTTCCGTTTTGAGTTGACCATCATTATTGAACAAATCAAGAGACTGAGTACCAATGACATAGGCCAGGGCATGGTCATGAGCCTCATTAATCAAAAACTGTCAGAGGGAAAGCTCTACCGCAAAGTGGTAGAGCATTTGAGAAAATGCGACTACACGTTGGACGAGTTTTTTGAGGCAATAGATTTTATTGTGAGAATGCTAGAGGACGATGCGTTGCAGAGAGGCGACAGTCTTGAGGGTGACAAAAGACCAGACAGTAGTGTAAGACCGAAAACCCATCCCATCCACAATAATTCCTGCACATTTTGTAGCGAACGGCACCCGCCTCACGGATGTCGCCAAGTGACTGACGTAGCTGCTAGACGTCGCATTTTGCTAAAAAGCGGTCTTTGTTTTAATTGCACGAAATCAGGCCATCGTAGCGATAAATGTCCCGTTTCAAATTCCTGTAGAAACTGTAATGCTAAGCACCACACTGCAATTTGCGATGCGGGTAGACCGCAATCGATCCCTAATCATAGTAGTAATAGTCAATCAACAACGTCCCGCCCCGTAGTAAATGTGACGCCTGCGCAGAACGAAACTGCCCCCCGTCCATCCAAAGTTAAAGTAGAATCTAAACCATGCACAAGCGCAAAGAGCGCGCAGAGGTCTGATGTGGACCTCCCATGCACTATCTTGCCAACAGCCATGGCAGGTATCCAACTAAGGCAAGGTAGTAAGCGAGTCCGCCTATTTCTCGACTCAGGAAGCCAGAGGAGCTTCATCTCAGTAAAAATTGCCCGTCAATTAGGCCTACCGGTGGTAAGACGAGTATCCTTAAATATAGCTCCGTTTGGTTCCGAGGAAATAAGCGTACAATACGATGTAGTAAGTTGCAGGGTTGAAATGGGGAAAAGAATCGTGCGTATGAAGTTGGTGGCACACGAACACGCGGACGTGCCGATACATAACGCGGGTTATGTAAAGGTCAGACAGCATCTGTTGACCAAGGGAGTCACGTTAGCCGATCCAGCAAACCAATCAGATACCATGAAGAACGTTCAGATATTAGTTGGGGCTGATTATTTTAGCTATTTTATTATAGGTGTTGAAAAAGTAGATGGGATAAATCTTTTCTTGACGCATAATGATATGTCCCTGTACGAGAAGGTGCCACAGTGGCTGTTCCAAGGGGAAAAGATCGGACAAGTAAAAACGTTGAGAGTGTGCAGAGTCACGAACGAGCCATATCTGTGTGATGTAGACGAGTGGTGGCGATTAGACAGTGTTGGCATCGCCCCATCTGAGCAATACACTGTTCACGAGGCCGAGGCCGTGCGAAAGGTATCTGAGGAATATCAAGTTAGCCTACCATTCGGGTCGGATGCTAGGCCAGAAACAAATTATCGTAACGCTGTGGCGCAGTTAGAGTCGTTGCAGACCAAATTCAGAAAGGATAGGAAATATTTTGAACAATATCAGGGAGTGATAGATAAATATATCGAAGCAGGTTTTATATCAGAGGTGAAAAATCCCATAGTGGAAGGTTATTACATGCCACACTTTGGAGTTAAGAAAGTCAGCCGTACCACCCCCCTTAGAATCGTGTTCAATGCCTCGGCAAAGTCAAAGGGTTGTAAGTCATTGAATGAATGTCTCTTACCTGGGCCCAGTTTGGTAGAGGTAGCATATAGTTTAATCATGAGGTTTAGGTTGAACCGATATGCCATGTTAGCCGACATAAGTAAAGCATTCCATCGTGTTTTGTTAGATCCTCGTGATGCCAAATACACACGATTTCTGTGGCGCGAGGCAGCTGGTCGAGCGCTTACCTTCGCCTTTAGAGTCGTGGTATTCGGCATCACAGCTAGTCCATTTTTGCTACAACAGATATTAAATTGTCATTTTAAAGAGGAAGGCCGGCCAGATTTAGTAAAATCTTTTTACGTCGATAACTATCTGGCCACATTTGAGGATTTAGAACATATGAGGCAAAAGCATGAGTCTGTTCATAACATCTTAAAAAGGGCGGGTATGCCCTTGGAAGGGGGGGCAAGCAATCACTTGGCCTTCGATAGCGAGAAACAGTGGAGTGAGCCAGTGAGTGTGAATGTGCTCGGGCTGCGATGGGCCCGGGACGTGGACAGATTGTGTGTGAAAGAAAGTAAAAGGATCTGTGAGTTGGGGGAGGGATGGGTGCCTACGAAGCGTAGGGTACTTTCCCTGTTAGTCTCCATTTACGATCCGATAGGTTTGATAAGCCCATTATTTGTAAAGGGAAAACTTTTCCTCCAACAACTATGGGAGGATAATGTAGGTTGGGATGACGTGTTAGGAGAAGAAAGGGCTAAACAGGCAAGTGAATTATTGAATGATTTGAAAGCGGTGAGCGACATCACCTTTCAAAGATCGATAGGAAAAAGGGCTTTAGAACTTCATGTGTTCACCGATGCCAGCAGTAAGGCATATGGAGCAGTGGCATATACCAGGGACGATTGCAAACGGGTAAGTTTAATTACTAGCAAGATGAGGATCACTCCGAAAGGGATGAGCAAACTGACAATCCCCAAGTTAGAGCTACTGGCCTTGTTGTTAGGCAGCAGACTAGCAAGAACACTCAAGGAACTGATCGAGCCACGGGAAATAGTAATGTGGACCGACAGTAAGGTAACGTTGGCTTGGGTAGCATCTCCCGATGCCAGGTCTGATAAAAATGTGTTTGTTTCTAACAGAGTGGCAGAGATTATTTTTATTCAGCATGTTTGTAGTTTCAGTCTGAACCATGTCCCTAGTCATCAGAACCCTGCCGATATCCTATCCCGAGGTGCAACGGCTCGACAATTGCAAGCTAACTCCCTGTGAAGGAACGGTCCAG
This sequence comes from Palaemon carinicauda, assembly GCF_036898095.1. Classification (NCBI taxonomy): domain Eukaryota; kingdom Metazoa; phylum Arthropoda; class Malacostraca; order Decapoda; family Palaemonidae; genus Palaemon; species Palaemon carinicauda. The sequence continues at coordinate 89,170,790 of NC_090749.1, read as the reverse complement.
AATTCCTCAGGACCACGGGAAAGCCTGTTCCTTGCAAGGAGAAAGATCCACTACATCAAACTCACGTAGTAGCGGCGGTACAGGAGTTAAGGGAGGAGATGTGTCCTACCCCCCCCCCCCCAGGCGAGATTTGGGACATCCTGAAAAGGGAAGTAGGATTCCAATCCTTGTTGAGAGTAGTCAGACTAATTTTAAAGTTTGCTAAGATAGAACGGCATCCGTTCAGTATTGTTGTCCAATTAGAGCAAAAACATTATTTGCCTACTGTTTATGCCTACTTAGAGGGCTGAGTCAGACCCCCTCGTGAAGTTGCTAATTTTGTCAGACAATTGAATCTAGTTTTAGTAGATAATCTCATCTGCATCAGGGGACGAGTGTCCCAAGTAGGAGAAACTGATCAATTAATTCTCTTGCCAGCCAAAGGGCATTTAGTTAGGATGTATTTGAATTATTTAAATCAGTTACATTTGCATTGTGGGGTGAATACTTTAATAGGTATCTTTCGACAGAAAAGTTGGGTGGCGGGTCTACGTTCCATTGCGTAGCGAACCATGCGGCAATGCCCCGAATGCAAGCTAGCCTTTTACCCTCTAACGAGACAGCCACCACCACCCCCCCCCCCTGCATAAGGAAAGGATCACCCTCACAAAACCCTTCACAGCGGTCGGAGTGGACCACACAGCAGCCATACAAACCGAAACGCGGCCAGGATATATACTTATCATAACCTGCATGGCTAGCAGAGCCGTGTACCTTGACCTTTGTCCCTCTTTGGAAGTAGAAGAATTCGTGTTGGCACTAAGACGGTTTAGTGCCACCCATGGTGCCCCGCAGCTCATCATGTCCGATAACCTTCAAACCTTCAAGGCTGCCATCCACCTCCTGCAGGGACTTTACGAAGAAGATGAAGTCCAGCAGTTCCTGAGGAAAACTGGCATAAAGTGGCGGTTTCAGACGCCCCGTGCACCTTGGAAAGGTGGGTTCTTCGAGCACTTGATAGGAGTAATGAAACGGACCCTCCAGATAGCCCTCGGAAAGAAGTACCTGCCAAACGCCCACTTGCTAACCCTCGTGAAAGAAGCAGGAGCAGTGGTGAACAATCGGCCGCTTATGTGACGAGCGCGAGGATGAAGTCCTCACCCCCTCCCATTTGCTAAGAGGACACCAAGTCTACCTCATGGCACCAATCTTACCGGACGACCATCTCAACGCAACCTTCACCTCTCGGAAGCTACGTGATCGTTACATAAGATTGACAGATTCACTGAAGGCGTTCAGAGAACGATGGAGAAGGGAATACTTGAGTGCCTTGAGAGCCCGGCACAACTGTCGGTCCGGGGAACCCTCCAAGCTGCACCCCGGAGACATCGTGCTAGTTAAACAAGAAAATAATAAAAGAGCTACATGGCCTCTGGGACGTGTCGTGGAGACGTATCCTGACGACGACGGAGTCGTGCGTTCGGCTAAAGTGTTGTTTGAGGGTGTCGAGTCGCTGCGAGCTGTCAGCCACCTGGTTCCCCTAGAAAAAGCCCCCTCTGAGGATGACGATAGAGGAGAAGACAACGACGACGGCGATGACGGAGAAGAGGGCGCGTACAGTTCGACAGCAGGAATGCCAGGGATATCGGAGACGTCTGGGGACGACCAGAGTATGGCACCAGCTACGACAACTCAACAACCAGCCACAGGAACGGACGACAACGACGAGAAAGGTGAGAACTATGCAGTTAGTGAAAGAAGTGAAAATGAAACTGAATCAGAGCAGACGAACGCACAAGGACGTTCTGCACGCCCATTGAGAAGGGCTGCCGCGAAACAGCGAGAACTGATGGACTGTCTGCTGAAAGGTGACGATATATAAAACGTAGGTGTAAACAATGAGTGAAAAAGGGGCATGTCCTATCTGGAAGGTAGGGAGGGTGGAGTTTGTGAGGTGTGCATGAATCTGTGGAAGTTGGAAGTGCGTAGGGGGTGGAGAACGGGGACGGGATGGTCTCTCGTGCGTACAGACCGAGCGTTGCACAGAACCAGACCCTCCCTCTTGTACTCCATCAAGGAACAGCCTGCATGTAGCAGCGCTATATAAGTCTCGATTATTGTGAGTTAAGGCAGACTGAACTTGACTTGTTATGTATGCATTTCCATTGCCATTTTCTGCCATTTTCTGATTGTCTTAGGCCCATTGCCTAATTGCCTTTGCACTTGAATTGTTATGTATGCATTTCCATTGCCATTTTCTGATTATCTTAGGCCCATTGCCTAATTGCCTTTGCATTTGAATTGTTATGTATGCATTTCCATTGCCATTTTCTGATTGTCTTAGGCCCATTGCCTAATTGCCTTTGCATTTGAATTGTTATGTATGCATTTCCATTGCCATTTTCTGCCATTTTCTGATTGTCTTAGGCCCATTGCCTAATTGCCTTTGCATTTGAATTGTTATGTAGGCTATGCATTTCCATTGCACTTTTCTGCCATTTTCTGATTGTCTTAGGCCCATTGCCTAATTGCATTTGCATTTGAATTGTTATGTATGCATTTCCATTGCCATTTTCTGATTGTCTTAGGCCCATTGCCTAATTGCCTTTGCATTTAAATTGTTATGTATGCATTTCCATTGCCATTTTCTGATTGTCTTAGGCCCATTGCCTAATTGCCTTTGCATTTGAATTGTTATGTATGCATTTCCTGTGAGCTCGAAGGACATGATGGTGGGTTATAATAAAAGATTATCACTAAAAGAGTCACTTTAATGGAGAATGTGGGAGGCAGCAGTACACAGTTCCTTCGGCCATGAACTTGCCGGTTACACTACACGGACAAAAGAAAGCGGCGTCACGCCACGCACATCATGACAAGAATTATGGGTAAAAACAAATGATTGCACCCAAGCGCATAATCAACATCACTAATGTATCATAAATAAAAGTTCAATATTCTAACACCCCCTCATAAACTTTTATTCTCATCAATCTGCAAATTACTACACATCAAACAAATATAGGCATCATGGTAATCAAAAAACAAACAAGATACAAAGCTATCAAAGGTCAATATTACAAAACCATTAATGACACAAATTAAAATAAATCAACTTTGCTTTAGTTACTGGTTTTGTAAACATATCGGCTTTATTCTCACTTGGGGGGACATACACTAAATCAACATTTTTACTCATAACTTCATTACGGATAAAATGATAGCGTATGTCTATATGTTTAGACCTTTGATGGTAAACAGGGTTCTTAGCAGGTTTAATTGCCCCTTGGTTATCAACAAATAATATGATGGGTTTGACTTCAACATTAATCATATCAGTTAACAACTGCTGCAAAAATTTTGCTTCTTGGATAGCAAAAGTCAATAAAACATACTCAGCTTCACAAGAACTTAAAGCTACATTGCTTTGTTTCTTACTCCTCCAATAAATAAGAGCACTATCTGCATTCATTTGGTAACAATAACCTGAAATACTTTTACGATCTTCAGAACTACCCCAGTCTGAGTCGCAGTAACCAGAAATCTCAATAGTATCGTAAGACCTCTTAAAAACAAGGCAATGTTGTTTAGTATCTTTAAGAAATTCTAGAACATATTTACACATAGCCAAATGACTTTGAGTTGGCCTAGCCATATACTGTGAAAGTTTAGACACAACAAAACTTAAATCAGGCCTACTATAAGTCATGATATATATCAAGCTTCCAACAATGTTTCCGTAAAGAGTACTATCAACTAGTTCAGGACTTTCCTCAAAAGTACACTTATTAACACTTAGATCACAAGGAATTGACTTTGGGTTGCATTCATCCATTTTGAACTTGCTCAAAACTTTCTCAAGGAACTTACTCTGGTTCATTTTTATACAATCTCCATCAAAAACAAACTCAATACCCAAAAACCATGAAAGTTTCCCTAAATCTTTCATCTCAAATCCATGACATAATACACGTTTAGTGTCAAACAGAGCTTTCTCATTACTACTGGCAATGATCATGTCATCAACCCAAACCAAAATAATTATATGAAAGTTATGTCTTTTATTGACATACACACAATGATCACTTAATGACTGCTCAAAATAATTTTGAATTAAGAAATCATGGAGCATATTATTCCAATTTCTGCCTGATTGCTATAATTAAACCATTCATTATGACTACCTGTCTCATTGTAACCTTCAGGCTGTTGAACAAATATTTCACAATCATTATAAGAATCAAGATAGGCAGTTTTAAAATCCATACAATGCACAATTAAATCATATTGTACTGCCAATTGCATAAGCATTCTAATTGAGGTCATACGCACTGTAGGAGAAAAAGTATCAGCATTATCAACACCTTCAATTTGTGAATACCCTTTGCAACATAGCGAGCTTTATATTGCTCTTCACCATTTAACCCTTCTTTAATGGCATATAGCCTACCCATCGTCCACCTACAATACAACGGTTGTTTGGTAAACTTTACAATTCATAAGTATTGTTATCTCTCAAAGATTGAATTTCATCATCCATTGCAGCTTTCCATTTGTGAGCCACACTTGAATTTAATGCCTCTCTATAGCTTTCAGGAATTTCAGTTACTTTGCAACAATAATGAACAGAATAGCCCAGTAAATCAACATTATCAGGATCAACATATTCTTCAAGATATTTGGGAGCAGTTCGCTCCCTACTTGGGTAACGGGACTCTCCTTCCCTTTCAGTTTCAGTCAAATCTGTATTAATTTCACTATGCTCATCTTCAACAAGGATATGTTTAGAAACAGGATCACTTTGATTATCATTAACAGTTGTTTTCTTTTCATTGCAAATGGCATTCTCATTATCAGAATCAGATTCACTATCTTCTGATTCACCATCGTTCTTTAGACTTAGGGATTTATCAAAATTAAATTTATCAGTAAAATGTACTAACCTAACCTTTCTCAAACTGTCAGTCCCTGGATAATATACAAGATAAGCAGGACTGTATGAATCATAGCCAACAAATATTCCCTTTTCACATCTTGGGTCTAGCTTAGGTTTCTTTTCTACATAAGCATAACACAGGGAACCTAAAATATGCATATTTTCAAGTTTAGGCTTCTTAGACGGTAACACTTCATATGGAGTTTTATCTAGTCTAGAATTGTTGCATCTATTCCTTATATAAGCAGCTGCCCTAACAGCATAATTCCACATGAATTATGGTAGCTTTGCTTCAATTAAGAGACATCTAGCCATTTCAAACAATGAACGCCACATTCTCTCAGCAGTACCATTTTAGTGTGGTGAATTTGGTGAAGAAAATTCTTGTTTAACCTTATTACTTCCCAGAAATTCTTTAAATTCTGAAGAAGTAAATTCTCCTCCATTATCACACCTTAATCTTTTAACAACACCATAAGAACTAGTGTCAGCAAGGAATTTCTTAGTATCATTAAGTGCATCACTTTTCTGCTTCAAGAAATAAACAAAAACAGATCCTGAATAATCATCTACAAAAACAATACAATATTTAGATTTTTCCCTTGATTCAATACTCATTGGTCCAGCAAGATCACAATGTACAAATTCTATTTTACTCTTTGCTCTCTCATCTGGTAATCTGTTCCTAGATAAATGCATTTTACCTTCATGACAAGTTATGTAATCAAAATTACTTTTGTCACTAATTTTCATACCTTCAGCTTTATCTTCTAACTTCAAAATGTCTTTAACATTGCAGTGTCCCAAAACCTTATGCCACTCCTCTAGTGAACGAGATTTACATGAGCTTACATTATTTAGATAATATAGCTTAGGCTACCTTTCTTATTTATTTCAAAAGATACACCATTTGGGCTTATCAACTCAGAATGATTAGGATTAAAGCTTACTGTAGCTCCTTTACTAACAGCTGATTGTACAGAAAATATATTCTGCTTAAAAGTAGGAATGTACAAGGCATTATCAAGAGCAACATTTTGTTTTATACCATTTGTATCATCAAGTACAATTTTAGCCTTACCTTTACCGTTAACAATATTCTTGCATCTTGCACCATCTGCAAGTTCAACCGTATGTTTTGATTCATCAAAGTTTTCATCAAAACACTTAAACTTGGATTTGTCAATAATGATGTGGGTAGTAGCACTGTTGCGACCCATCTCAGAATCTGCACCGTGTTGGAATATTCTCATTTAGCGCTGCACAATGTGAAGATTCCCAGATCGCGTGACCAAGTTGGAATCGTATTTTGGTTGCTCTGGAGTGAAACAGATTCACGTAAATACGCCAACTGACTCGTTTACCTTATGGCAATAGGTGTGTTAACATTATTAGGTTCTATGGGGGTTATCTCCTCGTCGTATATGCAGTGATCAGGCCATTATGTAAAGTCAGGTCATTATGTGTGTTTAATTTCTTTCCAAGGCGTGTTAGTTATTGTAGTATGGAATTGCCACCCCTATCTGTCACTGTGTTTAGGCCACTTAAAATTGTTGAATGTCAGCCTCTAATTCACAAACAATGGGGAGGGTGTTGTAGTTCATTAACTAATATCATTTTTTGGGCTCAAGCCATGTCGTCCTGATGGAAGTTCCTAAAGGGTAGCTTCCTTGGGTATATATAACTACGGCGATATTCCCAGAGAATTTACCTTAAGGTACCCAAAATTCTAACTCCAGGAGCGAATATCCCTAATAAAAGAACCAGGGATATCGCGAAATATCAGAGGACATATTCTTGACACGCCACATGGCAATCTGCACCCCGAACAGAGTTAACACTTCGAAGGGGTCAATTGGCAAGAAAACGAAAACGAGAAAGAAAAAAGGAGAGCCGCTCGCAAGGTATCTCTCCTCTCCCGTTTCGTAAGCGTGCATTACGCCGCTCACGGCGCCATCTGCATTCCTTTTTGCGTAGCTCAACAACTCGGTGTTTTTTCCCTGTGTTTCTCGCAATTCTTGGATATAATCAACTAATTATGCTTTCTCCAGCTTCTTATGCTTCTGATAAGTTGAGTATTATTTCTTTTATGTATAAATGTAGGCTCTTGGTAATTTTAAAAGTGATTAATAGTAATATCGTTGTTACAAGAGCTGTTGCCTACCGGAGGCGTCCTGGACGCTGTCGCTCGCTAGGTATGAGTTATTTAGTTAGCCAGAGCGACGTTCCCGGCTGTTTCGCTTTAAAAATTTTAGCTGTTTAGCGTTACATAGGATTTCTTTATATGATGCTTTTAGTATTGTTTGTCTTGGTGAAGGATTCGCTGATTCTGGCCTACGCTAGACCTTGTAGCCTAGTTGTTTGGCCCTAGTACTTTCCTGCATGATATTCAGATTTCCGAGTGTTTTAAACTTTTATTGAAGCTTTAGGCAGTTTTATACATTTAAGATTATGTTGATTTTCTTCCAAGATAGTATACGAGTGAGTTTCGGTGATTTAGGTAACCGATTCTCTTGGCGCCTAGGCTAAGTTGTCTATGGGGCCTTAGTATACTTTCTCACACTCCCCGGTTGATCTCTTCTCTTCGGAGAAGGTTTGCAATCCCTTTCCCTCTGTTTAAGCCTTGGGCTTAACCCTAGTGGTTTATCTGAATTGACTTTAGATACAACTATATTAGGGTGTTTCTGTTCCTTCCTGTTTCCAGTAAGCCTGGCTTCAGAGAAGGGGCAGAACATCAGAGTTGTTAGTCTGAGTCTGTTTATGTCTAGCTTGTGGTTGAGACTCCCTTGCTAGACTGACACAGACATAGGAGGCTTAGCCTCCTTAGGTCACTTTCGAAGGTTTCTGTACGAGATGATTCCTTCTTCTTGTGATCTAGCAGACTAGTCCAGTGTTGCTGTTCTCGCTGTCGAGGATAAGATCCTTTTTTTTTGGGAATAGCAACACCTTCCTTGCTTTGGTTCCGTGGGGGTTGGCAAGTATTGCTGGCCTTCCTCCTCGGATCTCCCCTAGGCTAAGATGAGTTTTCTTGGCTGTGGGTGATTCATTACTAAAGCAAGGTTGGTAGGACCCTCTTCGCCCTTTCTCCCCTCTTTCCTCTGTAATGGCCTGCCATTGCAATACTGTCCGTCATTCTACATCTGTACCTAGCATAGGTTAGGATGTGGGGTTGACTCAGTCCCTTGCCGGCCGGCAGTGCATGCCGGCCGGCAAAGGTCTTCTGCTTTGAGTGCTGCCCGTACCTCTCTTGGTCCCTCATCCATGTTTGTCTGTAGAGCCAGATGGCGTTGGTCAGGAAGCCTGAAGTTATATTCTCCCCTTCCTTATGTGCACTCTTTCGTGTTGCCGGGCTATGAGGTAGTACAGTCTCTTATCCCGGCATCCAATCTGTTTTCTTCTAGTGTTGTACCCTAGCCGGCTGCCGGCCACTCAGGCCGGCAGCCGGGCAGTCGGAGTTCTCTGGTTCTTTTGCTGCCGGCCGGCATCGGTTGTATACCTTTGCCGGCCGGCTATTATCACACCATTGTCTGCTGGTCGCCACGATTGGTGGCCGGCAGCCGGGTGCTACCTTGTGTAGTTGCCGGCCGGCACATGCATTTGAACCAGCGTTCTGCCGCCTTATAGCTCTTAAGTAGTATACTTTAGATCTAGTTAAGATGTGTGCCGGCCGGCACATTACCTTCTAAGAATCTATACTGTAGCCAGTATTCTTCAGTATAGTATATACTGTAGGGAGAAAACTATAGTATAGTATTTGTTACAGCACTGTGTTTTCTAACACTTTTGTGTTATCTTGCACAGCCCTTTGGTGTTGCCTTACAGATAAAGAAAGTGAGTTCTTTCTTGTCTACTATCCGGCATTTTAAAATCATCTTTTGGGTGTGAGCTACACCTGTTTCCTCTGGAAATTTTTCATTGGTTGCTCTAGGATAGATTAACCATACGATTTTATTATCTGGAAGGTTGCAGCAATTGACTGTGCGGGAAACACAAGTGTGTGTCTTTCCTTTCTGTTTAATTATGCTAAGCTATGTATATCCAGTGATACGTAGTTCACTTGATACTCATGGAAATTTCTTCTCTTTACAGGAGGACCATCCGAAGTGTGGAAGCGTTTTCTGCAACGTCCGCAGCAAGAACTTCTGCGGACATGATTTGTGTAGGAGGCACGCAGCATGCGCAGTCTCCAAAGGTGATCTCTGGTATCGGGACCCGCAGGTATATACCGTGTGCACAAACCTGGTTGCTGAGGCTTTTGATTCCCCTAGGACGGCGGAGTCAAGGGATGCAGCAAGGGAGAAGCTTCGTACCTGGGTAAGGGGTTTCCAGAAGAACACCTCTGGGCCCTATCTTCCAAGTGAGAAGATGAGGGCTTACCTTTTCCCCAGAGCGTCAGCTGAGGCAGTGATTCCCCAGCCTCAAGTGGAGATACCAGTAGTTCAGATCCCTGTGGATGCTGAAGTCGCGGTCGTCCTGCAGGACATCCAGTTGGACGACAGGATGTCGGAGGTGTCCAAGCGTCTGGAAGAGGACCTTCTGGCAGAAGACCAGGATGAAGAACAGGCTCCAGACATTGAAGAGGAAGAGGTCGACGAGGTGTCGGCTACTCCTGTTCAGGCCCCTGAACCTATTCCCTCAACATCGTCCTCTCTCCCAGAAGAGCTCGGAAAGACCCTTTCCTCCATCGTTGGAATGATCCAACAGATGCAGAGGGAGAATAATGAGAAGGCGGCTGCAATGGAGCTGGAGATGCGGAGACTTGCAGCATCACGTGGGCCCCAGAAGAAACTCAGCGTGAAAGACCTTCCAATGTGCTCAGATGCTAACCCTGGGAGGTATGCTGAGCACATTCCTATGACGACCGGAAAGATCGTCATTTCGGAGAAGTTGGGCTCAGTTCCCCTTGAGGAGGTGGAATTCTGGCCCAGCAAGGGGTTGTATCCGGACTGTTATGTCCGTTTAAGGAAGGAACCAGCCTCAAAGGAGGAGACAGAGCCAAAGGAGGTCATAGTTCTGGACCATGCTAAGGCTCAAGCTTTGCTATCGTGCTCGATGAAAGAGAGGGGCTTCACAAACTCAAAGTTACCTGCTTTGAGTAAGAAGCACCCTTCCTTTGTGTTCTCTCCTGCTAGAGCCTTCCCCTTTATGCAGAAAGGGTTTGCGGCTGTGCTGAAAGCAGTCGAGGCTGGTAAGCCATGCCCCTCCTTGGAGGAGTGTAAACCTTTGTCTTTGGCCCTACCCATGGACCACAAGGACTGGAAGGACGTCCATCTTACCTTCTCAGTCGGGAAGTTGGAGGCTGATATTGCCGGATGTCAGTTCGGTGAGAACCTCCCCAAGCTGTCTGACTTTCTTTTGCGAAGGGAGCTCGAGACGAAAGAAAGACTGGCTGCCTCAATGTCTCTTCAAACCACTCTTGAGACAATGGCAAGTGACCCCAAGGTTCATGAGATGTTCATGGTAGTGGCTAAGACTCATCTGGCCACAGTGACGAAGGACCTTTACAGCTTCGTCAAGGCGAGGAGAGCTTGTAGGGAGTTCGTGTTCGCCTCGGCTGCGGTGAGGCACGAGCCAAGGAAACTAATTTCCTCCAACATTTGGGGCAAAGACCTCTTCCCTAGTGAAGCGGTCAAGGAGGTTGTAGATAAGGCCGCCACGGAGAATAGAAACCTTCTCCAGAAGTGGGGCCTATCTCTCAAGAGAAAGTCTTCCCCGGATGAGGGTCCCCAACCAAAGAGGAAGACTAAGAAGACTAGGCTACCCTCTCGGCCAGCCAAGCCATTCAGACAGCAGCAGCAACAGCAATTGCCTATGCCTACAGTGCCCAGGATGGTGGCACAAACCCCGACCACATTCCAGTGGGTACCCCAAGCCGTGTCGACGCAGTCTCCGGCATTTAACCCAACGTTCGAAGGGCAGTCAACTACCTTTCGAGCGAAGCCTAGAGGAGCAGCCAGAGGTTTGTCTAGACGCCCCTCAAGGGGGAGGGGATTCAGGGGTGGTCGCGGTCAGGGAGGCAAGACCTCAGGACAGCAGTCAAAGTGAGATGATACCGGTAGAAGGGAGACTTCAGAATTTTCGGGATCGGTGGACCTTCGATCCCTGGGCCCACAGCCTACTCAAGAATGGACTGGGTTGGAGCTGGTACAGCACTCCACCCTCGTGCCCTCGATTTTTCCAACACTCCACCCCCGTTCTGGAGGAGTACATTCAAGAACTGTTGAAGAAAAAAGTGATCCGAAGGGTAAAGTCCATCAAATTCCAAGGGAGGCTGTTTTGTGTTCCCAAGAAGGACTCAGAAAAACTCAGGGTCATTCTGGACTTGTTGCCACTCAACAAGTTCATAGTGAACTGCAAGTTCAAGATGCTAACACTGCAACACATAAGGACCTTACTGCCCAAGAGGGCATTTACCGTCTCCATAGATTTGTCAGACGCCTATTGGCACGTTCCAATCAATCGCCAACTCTCCCCCTACCTAGGGTTCAAGCTACATCGAAGACTCTACGCCTTAAGAGCCATGCCATTCGGGCTAAACATAGCCCCAAGGATCTTCACGAAGCTTGCGAGCGTAGCTCTCAAACAATTACGCCTAAAGCGAATCCAGGTGGTAGCCTACCTGGACAACTGGCTGGTGTGGGCAGCATTCAAGACAGAATGTTTGCAAGCTTCCCTGCAGGTGATCCAGTTCCTAGAGTATCTAGGCTTCAAGATCAACAGAAAAAAGTCTCGACTTTCTCCATCTCATAAGTTCCAGTGGTTGGGAATCCACTGTGACCTAGTGTCACACCGATTTTCCATCCCGGCGAAGAAGAGGAAGGAGATAGCTGGTTCTGTCAAGAGACTTCTGGATTCCGAAAGGATATCAAGACGCGAACAGGAGAGAGTGCTGGGTTCTCTCCAGTTTGCTTCGGTAACAGACCCGGTGCTAAGAGCACAGCTAGAGGAGGCAACCGGAGTTTGGAGAAGTTATGCATCAAACGCGCGAAGAGATCTGATAAGACCAGTTCCGCTTCGTCTACGTACTCTCTCAGGCCTTGGTCCCAAGTCAGGCAACTAAAGAAGTCGGTACTTCTTCAGCCACCTCCCCCCTCGTTGACTATTCACACAGACACCTCGAAGGAGGGGTGGGGAGGTCATTCTCATCGGAAGAAAGCCCAAGGGACTTGGTCCAATCTATTCAAGACATTTCACATAAACTTTCTGGAAGCTATGGCAGTACTCCTTACCTTGAAGAAAGTCTCCCCGCGTCGCTCGATCCACATAAGGTTGGTGCTGGACAGCGAGGTGATTGTGAGATGCTTGAATCGGCAAGGATCGAGGTCACCACCACTCAACCAGGTGATGTTGGCCATCTTTCGACTGGCGGAAAAGAAGAAGTGGTACCTGTCGGCAGTTCACCTTCAAGGAGTCCGCAATGTGACAGCGGACGCTCTATCCAGGTTCACACCGATAGAGTCGGAATGGTCCCTAGACGCAGGATCATTCTCCTTCATCTTGAGTCAAGTCCCAGAACTGCAGATAGACCTCTTTGCGACGAAAGACAACAAGAAGTTACCCCTTTACGTGTCCCCGTACGAGGACCCCTTGGCGGAAGCAGTGGACGCGATGTCCTTCGACTGGAACAGATGGTCCAGGATTTATCTGTTCCCTCCTAACAACCTTCTGTTGAGGGTCCTCAACAAACTGAGATCTTTCAAGGGAGTAGCGGCAATAGTGGCTCACAAGTGGCCGAACAGCGTGTGGTTCCCTCTGGCATTGGAACAACGGCTGAAGTTTCTACCGTTACCAGATCCAGTTCTGACCCAGCGAGTCCAGAAGTCGACTGTCTGCGCTTTATCACAGAAAACCCGGACCCTGCAGCTCATGATTTTCTCTCCCTAGCGGTGAGAAAGCGTTTCGGGATTTCGAAGGACAGTATAGACTTCCTAGAGGAATATAAGTGCAAATCTACTAGAAGGCAATACGAGTCATCTTGGAGGAAATGGGTGGCCTTTGTCAAGGCGAAGAATCCGCAAGAGGTCTCGACGGACTTCTGCTTATCTTTCTTTATCTACCTCCATGGTCAAGGGTTAGCAGCTAACACGATTTCAACATGTAAATCTGCTTTGACAAGACCCATTTTATATGCCTTCCAGGTCGACCTCGCTAACGAGATTTTTAATAAAATTCCGAAAGCCTGTGCTAGGCTCAGACCTTCAGCACTTCCAAAGCCCATTTCATGGTCTTTAGATAAAGTTCTTCATTTCGCTTCACTGTTGAACAATGAGGAGTGTGCGTTAAAGGATTTGACCCAAAAAGTTATTTTCCTATTTGCACTCGCGTCCGGGGCCAGGGTTAGTGAAACTGTAGCCCTCTCGAGAGAGGAGGGTCGTGTTCAGTTCTTGGATGGGGGAGAACTGAACCTGTTTCCGGATCCTACGTTTCTCGCCAAGAACGAGTTACCCACCAACAGGTGGGGTCCCTGGAGAATCTGCCCTATGTCCAGTAGAATGTCCAGTAGAATGCCTAAAGGTCTATCTTCGTAGAACTTCAGACTTCAGGGGTGGTCAACTATTCAGGGGAGAAACATCAGGCTCAAATTTATCACTGAAACAACTTAGGGCGAAAATCACATATCTTATTCGCAGAGCGGATCCTGACAGTACACCCGCAGGTCACGATCCGAGGAAAGTTGCCTCATCCTTAAATTTCTTTAATTGTATGGATTTTGAACATCTTCGTTCATACACTGGCTGGAAGTCTTCCAGAGTGTTCTTTCGTCACTATGCGAAGCAAGTGGAGTAACTAAAGAGGTCTGTGGTAGCAGTGGGTTGTGTCGTTAACCCTGCTGTTTAACTCTGCGAGGAACAGTGGATTTAATTGGGACGATTAATTCCGGGGTGTGTGTGTAGTTACAAACTGTTCTACAAACTAAGTGTGAGGGCACGGGGTTGCCCACGTTGACTGTTCCAATTTTAAAGGTGAACCTAGCATAAGTGCAGACATGTGTGCCGAGCGTTTCCAACGCTAATGTAAATGATCAGTAATACAGACTTTTACAATTTTGATACCTCGGTACTGTATGTTAAAAGTGGCGCTAATGTTTTTCTTTCAGATAAACAAGTTTCTGTTTACTATCATGCTTATGCTTATTTTTTTGTTATCCTCCTCTTATATATATATATATATATATATATATATATATATATATATATATATATATATATATATATATATATATATATAATTGTTGTTTAACCTGTTTTATTTATTGTTTGTCAATAAACTAGTTCTTGTGAACCTTACGTCTCCTTCACCTGTGTCAATTTATTGGTAATAATTTAGCATTACGTACTATGTATATTTATATGGGATAATTCTAATAGATTGTTCCTTTATGCAAGCATTTTTGCATTGGTTTATGCTTTCCCTTGGCGGGAGGACTCCATGCCCTAAGGGGACAGTGGCGGATATGCAAGTTTCCTCCTACTCGGATATAAACCTTTGTCCAATCCAGTATTGAATGGAGAACTGGTCGATATTTCATATTGACGCAGTGGTTCTTTACAAACTATGCTTTACATGATATAGGGAGAGACCACTATATTGGCTTGTCTGTTATTCATCCATAGGTATATGTAATCTTCGAGACTTTTCCAGAGTCTAGTAGGACTCTTCCCTTTGGGGGCACGAAGCACTAACATGGTTTATGGTTAGTTGAAAAGATGTATGACTGTAACATCTTAGGCCTCTAGGTCTAGTTGACCGGGAAATACCTCCGGGGAGTACGGCACGTTTTGAGAATCCACAGATACAGTAATGCTCTGGTATACTTCCATCAGGACGACATGGCTTGAGCCCAAAAAATGGATTTTGAGCGAAGCGAAAAATCTATTTTTGGGTGAGATGGCCATGTCTTCCTGATGGACCCGCCCTTCCCTTTCTTTTAAAGGGCTGTATGTCCCCTCCCTACATAGAGTATCTGTAGCACCTCGTGTATCGCTACAAGGAATACAGATGGCGCCGTGAGCGGCGCAATGCACGCTTACGAAACGGGAGAGGAGAGATACCTTGCGAGCGGCTCTCCTTTTTTCTTTCTCGTTTTCGTTTTCTTGCCAATTGACCCCTTCGAAGTGTTAACTCTGTTCGGGGTGCAGATTGCCATGTGGCGTGTCAAGAATACGTCCTCTGATATTTCGCGATATCCCTGGTTCTTTTATTAGGGATATTCGCTCCAGGAGTTAGAATTTTGGGTACCTTAAGGTAAATTCTCTGGGAATATCGCCGTAGTTATATATACCCAAGGAAGCTACCCTTTAGGAACTTCCATCAGGACGACATGGCCATCTCACCCAAAAATAGATTTTTCGCTTCGCTCAAAATCCGTTTTTTATGCATTTGATATTCTTTAAACAGTGTGTATGTTAAATTTATAATGATTCATATGTTCGCGGTGTAGATCCCTGTTTGATTTTGCCAGTGAATAATCTATTCTAGTTTTACTTCTTTCAGGGTTTAAATTGTCACCAAGTCAAATCAAAGAATGATTTAGAAAGTTTGGCAAATTACTCAGTTATTAGTTATTCTTAGACTAGATAATAATAAGTACTTAACTGGCAATTGCACACTTGTTAGTAGCTTGGCAGAAGGTCGTGACAGCACACTGACTGACAAGCACTTGACGTTAATGTCGTCTGCTTGTGCTTTATATAGGCGTCAACACCCGCAGGAACTCACCACTGCATTCCAACTTTGCCGCACAAAGTAAGAATTCTAACATCGTGCAACCCGATTGGGAATCGGCGCAAATTCCAACATAGCGCGGAACATAGCTAAAGATAAATTATGGGAAGTGACCTTATAGGGTTTCTTCTCTTCAAAAATGACCTACTTTAGTGCATAATGAAGGCAATGATGTGAAATTCGGAGGAGCAGATGATGATGATGATGCAGATTGCCATGCCTATAGCATGACACGGGCTCTTGTCGCTGGACAGCCCGTAAGAGATTGGGTCTGTAAGGAGGAGAACTCCCGAGGAGTAAAAAAATTGTGTTATTAAAAGGAGAGGTTAGTTTTGAAAGGTAAGGTGTTAGTTTGGATGAAAGAGTCAGGAACAGGAAAAAGGATGGAGGATGAGGGATAAAGGAAGATGAATGAGGGATGAGAATGAATTTGACAAGACTTGAAAGGGGAAGAAAGTAACCCGAAAAAGGGGACTCCTTTTTAGGTCCATGAAAGAAAGGTTTTAGTTAGAGAAAAAAGTATTGATAGTAGCAAGTCCCAGTAAGTAGGAGAGACTGGGAGAGGAGAGAAAGATTTTCAGTAGGAGAGAATAGGAGTAGGTTTAAGCAAAAGGGCTTATTTCTGCTCTGTGGTGGGAAATAGGGGGAGGGGCCCGGTTCTGTACAACGCTCGGTCAGTATGTATGAGAGAGGGCCCCCCCCCCCATCAAAAGGATTAGGAGAATTGTGTGTGAAGGGAGTGGGAAGGAAGTAGGAGATAGGAAAAACAAGAGCTGTTTCCTTATGAGGAACACAGCCTTGTAATAACTATTCTCCATTTAGGAATTAGGAATTGGGAAAGAAAGAGAGGTTATGAATGATGCAAGCAGAGGAGGCTTATCCCTGCTCCGTGGCTGGAAACTGGAATTGTTGCAGGAGTTGCTGGAAGGTGGATGTAATGTATTGAGAAACACTACTCTCTCATTCTACTATGTTGAACCTTTGAGTTATTGTTGTCTTCCCCGCCATCCACGAACTGGGACGCCAGCAGAAGCATGTGTCTGCTTACTTGTATTTGATATACCAGAATAAAGTACGTGAATTACCAACCTGTCTTCCTGGAACCTAAGACTCTAAGGGACGAGGATGCAACAGTGGCGACGAGGAAGAACCCAGTGTACAAAGAGGTATGTCATATGGAAGCAGAGTTAGTGTACCAACGACAGCCGGCCGTATCTAGCCTAGCACACCCAGTTTAGGCCTGGCCAACGTCCAGACTCCAGTGAGTAGCCTGAGTTCAGCTGTAATTGTTGGGGACTACCGATTTACCAAAGTTCCATACCCAGTCAGGAAGGATGGCAGCAGCAAGGAGACCGGCAATTCCCGAATTCAATCCAGATAAGTTAGAATTATTATGTTGGCTGGATCTATTTTCCATGAATTGTGAAGTAAACGAAGTAACCGAGGCGACAGCAAAAAGGGCTTTGTTGCTTTCTTCAGTGGGAGTAGAGACTTTTCCACGATCTGTAAGTTAACAGCACCGAAATTGCCGTCTGCAGTTCCTTTTGAAGACCTAGTAAATCAACTTAAGTCTCATTTCATAATGAAACTAAGTTATCATAGAGCATTATGTGATTTCCTACAAAGAAACAAGAAAAGTAGTGGGTCAGTGAAGGAATATTATGCAGAACTTAAATTATTAACTCAACAGTGTGAATTTAATAATGAATTTGACCGAAGGTTGAAGGAACAGTTATTGGTTGTAGATAATGATTTAAATTTAGCAGACAGGTCTTTGATGAAGAAATTGAAATACCAGTGGGTACAAGTTGATAATGTGAGTGATGATAAATTTAAAGGTCCAAGTAGTGCATCTAGGCTTAAGCTTGATTGTGTAAAAATGTTCAATGAGTATCAGGTGGTGGAAGGATCTCCCATTACAAATTATGAATGTCAATTAATGTTAAAAGAAAATGCTGTGCCTAAGTATTTTAAAGCCAGATCTGGGCCTTATCATTATAAATGTAAAATTGAGAATAGTTTGAAAGAACTGGAAAGTAAAAATATAGTGAGCAAGGTCGAGCATGCAGGAGATTGGGCCAGTCCTATTGTTCCTGTAATGAAACCTAATGGTGAAATAAGGATTTGTGTAGATTTTAATTATCTCAATACCCAAACAAGTGTTAATACCTTTCCATTACCGAGATTGGATGATATTTTGGCAAATGTAGGTTCTTGTCAGTATATTTCAAAATTGGATTTGAAAAATGCATATTTATAGGTATCTGTGAGTGAAAATTCTCAACAATATTTAATTATGAATACTCATTTGGGATTATATAAGTTCCACCGATTGCCTTTTGGGTTGTCGTCAGCACCAGGTATATTTCAGAGGTTTATTTCTGAATTATTGGCAAATATTGAGGGTGTTCATGTATTTTTAGATGACATATTGATTGTCGGAGCTACCAAAGAGGAACATGACAGGAGTTTATGTAAGGTTTTATCAATTTTGCAACTGAGAAATGTTAAATTGAATAAAGATAAATGTATTATCGGTTCTAGGGAAGTACCTTATTTAGGATACATTTTAAGTTGTGAGGGAATTAAACCTGACCCAAAGAAAATAGAGGCAATTTTGGAAGCTCCAACTCCTCAGTCTGTCCAGTCTTTGAAATCATTTTTGGGGTTATACACTTACCACAATAGGTTTGTACCTCAGTTCAGTTCTATTTTATGTCCTTTATATAATTTGACACAAAAGAATGTTGAGTTTCATTGGTCAGCAGTTCATGAAGAAGCTTTTCAGAGTATTAAGGAAGCCTTGGGTAGAGCTGATATTTTGGATAATTTTAACCCCAATGCTACCATGATTTTAGAAGTTGGAGTGGGAGCTGTTCTTAAACAAGAATATAAGGGTAAAATTTCTACCATTTCGTTCAAAAGTAGAAAATAAGCTAATGCTGAGTGTAATTATTCTCAAATTGATAGAGAGGCTTTATCCATTATTTTTGGAGTCAAGAAGTTTTCTGATTTCCTTTTGGGTAGGAAGTTCGTTATTAGGACGGACCATAAACCCTTGACTCATCTATTTAACCCTAGTAAGAGTATTCCACAATTATCTAATGCTCGTATTCAAAGCTGGGCTTTATTCCTATCAGGTTTTGATTTTAAAATTGAGCACATTAAGGGAGTGCATAATACAGTAGCAGATGCTCTTAGTAGGCTACCATTATGTAGAGATGATACTGATTTTCATGTACCAGGAGAATATGTAAATTTGATTAATATTTTGGATAAGAATTCTTTTGATGTTACAATGGTAAAAGAATGTATAGAAAGAGACACTGTTTTATGCAGAGTAAGAGAAATGTAAGGAGGGGGTTCCCCAAGGAAAATGTGATGGAAAATTGTATGGTACCCTTCTATAAATTGAGAAATGATCTTTCTTTGCATGATAATGTATTACTGTATAGGAATCGTATTTTGGTTCCTGAAATGTTGAGAAAGCGTGTTATGGAAATGCTTCATGAGGGCCACAAGGGTAGTGTTGCCATGAAAGCCAAAGCAAGGTCTTTTGTATATTGGCCTAATATGGACCAAGATTTGGAACAAATAACTTCTAACTGTGCATTATGTATAACAAATCTCAAACATAAGGCCATTTCACCTTTATCTTGGCCGTCAGTATATAGACCTTGGTCCCGTTTGCATGTAGATTATTGTGGGCCCATTGACAACATGCAACATTTGATTATTATTGATTCCTTTTCTAAATTTATTGATGTCTATGCTCGTAAGAATATAACTTCAGAGGATACCATACAATATTTAAGGTCGTGTTTTGCTAATTATGGTATTCCTGACACAATTGTATCTGATAACGCAACTTGTTTTATGGCTAGGGAGACTCAGAATTCCTTTCAGAAAAATGGTGTTAGACATTGTTCAGGAGCACCATATAATCCAAGTACAAATGGGCTTGCAGAACGGGCTGTTCGAATATTCAAAACTAATTTCAAAAAGTTTGATAGTAAATTGCCTGTAAAAACCAGAATGACAAAATTTTTGTATACCTAAAGACGTACAGTACAGTCTTCTACTGGCTGCTCCCCAGCTGAATTATTATTTGGAAGGAAATTTAAGGGTCCACTACATGTTATAATGCCTAAACAAGGAGATGAGTTTTACGTTCATGAGTCTAAATTCAGAGTTGGTGATGCAGTATATGCCAGGAATTTTGGTAAAGGACCAGAATGGGCAGAAGCTAAGATTATCAAAGTTCTGGGTGAAAGGAATTATTTAGTTTCTGTAGATGTTAATGGTATTTTGACTTGGAAGCGTCACCTATCACAGTTATTTGAGAGAAAAATGTATAATACTAGAGTAACTGATGAATCATCACTACTAAAAGATACAATGATTCCTTCTGTTCCTCTAGTTTCTTCTCCCAATAATGTACAGGATTAGAAGAAACAAATAACCCTATTCAGAACTCAAGTAGGATTTGTAATCCCAATGTAGAAGTAGTAGGATCAGAGAACATTAATTGTGATACTGGTGCCATTGTAAGAAAATCTACCAGAGTACGTAAAAAACCTATGAGACTCATTGAACAAATTTAATTTTTTGTGTGTGTGTTAACCTAAGGGGGGAGGAGTGTAATGTATTGAGAAACACTACTCTCTCATTCTACTATGTTGAACCTTTGAGTTGTTATTGTTGTCTTCCCCGCCATCCACGAACTGTGACGCCAGCAGAAGCATGGGTCTGCTTACTTGTATTTGATATACCAGAATAAAGTACGTGAATTACCAACCTGTCTTCTTGGGACCTAAGTACTAAAGGGACGAGGATGCAACAGTATTCCTACAGATCCTTTCCCCCAAAACAAGTACAGTGGTAAGGGGATGGGGGGGGGGGGGTCTCTCTCTCGTACTTACTGGTCGAGCGTTGTACAGAATCGGGCCCCCCTCCCCTTTTTTCTATTGAACATTCGCAAAGTGCAGTAGGAATAAATGATTGGAAAATGGTTATTCCTTGGCCGTGTTCCTCATAAGGAAACTGCTCTTGCTTTTTCCATCTCGTTTCATTTATCTCCTGCTCACTGCACTCACAAACCTTCCCAAAATCCTTCTATCGTTATCCCAACCTATCCTCATAGTGCTCTCATCCTATAAACGCAATCCCAGCGATCAGGGAAGTGTAACATATGTTGAATGAAGGACTATAAAAAGTCTTTCACTCGATATCTTTTAATTAGGCTTATTCTGTTTTTCCTTGTTTAATTATAAATCCTTATCCGTTTATTCTTAAATCCCTTTTTGTTTCGCTATCCCACTGTATTCCTTTTGTGATAACAAGTATATCAATAACAGTTATTGATATATAAGTTAAAACAAAATCTATGCAGATGACAAGCGAACGAAAACTCTCTGCCTTGCGTGTGTGTGTCGTCCTCTATCCCCTTCCCCTATCCCCCACCTACACCCCCCCCCCCCCATCCCTCCAAACCCGACCCCCTCCCATCCACCGATGACGTAATGTCTGTCTGGTTTCTACGATTCATTTGAACTTATTCTATCTCTCTCTCTCTCTCTCTCTCTCTCTCTCTCTCTCTCTCTCTCTCTCTCTCTCTCTCTCTCTCCCGAAACTAACGTAAAATTAATTCTGTTTAAAAATTAATCCTTTCATCAAGTTTAATTTCGTTCTCCTTTTTATAATTTAAATAGTTAGATTTGTATAAAAATCGCCAAATGACATTATTCAGATAGTACCATCCCCATTCCCTCTCCCTCCCCTTCTCTTCCCATTCACTCACTCAAGAATTAGCGTAAAAAGTTTTGCTGGTTTTTATTTTAGCTTATCTTTAATATGTGTTTCTTCCATTTTTTCTATATTAATTAGCTTTTTAGTTAATTAGTAATAATCCTTAACTATATCTTTATAATATTCTCTGTCATTCCCCATATTTTCCCCCTCCTCCCACTTACTTCCTATCTCCTTTTTCGCGATTTAACGTAAATTTTGTCATTAAGGTCACTACACTACATCTAAAAATAGCCCGCTGTCGACACAACCTCCCTTCCTCTTTATATTTAAGCAAACCTTTCTTTCTCTAGTTTTAATCGCCGATTCTTTCATTTAATTAACATTCTATTACTATTGAATTTCTAACTTTTGCTAGTTCCCTCCCCCTCTGCTAGCACTCTTTCTATATTAGCGATCTCTAATGCTTAAATTTTCCCTGGGATGGTTTACGCCCTTCTGCCTCCAACTAAAATTGCTATTCATTCATTCCCTGGTTTCTTCCATGGGACTATCTGCTATAACACTTTCTCTCTGACTTGATAGACTCTGTCTATCATATTTTTCCTTTTCGTGGACCTAGAAAGGAGTCTCCATCCCAGGGCCTTTTCTCCATTGCCATGCCTGTCAATCTCTCCCCTTTTCCCCTGTTGTTTGCTTAGTGGTAGCTAGAGGGACCTGTCTCTCATTCAGTTATACGGACAAATTGACTAGGAATCTGCTATGCAAATTCCAGCCCGTGGGATGCTTGATATCTTATCATTACCCCCACCTGAGAACATAACCAATATCCCAGGCTGCTGAATGAGGATAAGCAGTTCACTCGAAACTACCACTACATTTTGGCCTTACATCAATTAGCTTCGGCTATCTAAATCTACCGTAGCTCAAACCATCAGTTTGTAAAGTAATTATAGTCTCATTTTTATTTTTAATCCCTTTATTATTGAACAAAACACAGTTACCCTTTCAAGTTCAAAGCTATCATTGTTAATTATAATTACCTAAATTAAAACAATATTCTTTCACGGGCTGCCCAGCGGCAAGAGCCCGTGTCTTACATAAGGTAAGGCAATCTACACACACACACACACACACACACACACACACATTACAGAGAGGTTGTACTGTAAGTGCATGATCAGAGTGTTCTTGTATGTTTGCTGTAATGTGATGGATGTTTGTTGGTTTGCAACGACTAATTGCATTACATTTAATGTGAGAAACGACCAGCAGATTGTATATCCTTTCTTGACTTCCCAACATCAAGATGTGGTTATTATTGCAACAAAGAATTATTTGTAATTTATGACAATTGATAGTGTGTTAAAGGTGCTTTGAATCATTATAAAATTAACATACACACTGTTTAAAAAATATCATATGTATAAAAAATGATATTAGTTAATTAACTACAACACCCTCCCCATTGTTTATAAATTAGAGGCGGCACAGTGTAAAATCCGGACGTCGGATGCCGTCCAGGAGAATAGAAAATCGCTTGTATCACCGGGAAAGACGCGAAAATACACCTCTTTTTTGTGACTGGTAATGTTCACTGATACTTTCTGTTATTTTCTGAATAAATGTTCAAAAAATATTGGTTTATTTTAATGTTATTGAGAATAATCTGAATCGGACGTCAACATTACACTATTTAACTGCCCGCTATTCTCAATAAAATGAAAATAAATCAATATTTTTCGAACATTTATTTAGGAAATAACAGAAAGTATCAGTGAAAATTACCAGTGTCAAAAAAGGTGTGTATTATGGCGCCTTTACTGGTGATACAAGCGGTTTTCTATTCTCCCGGAGGGCATCCGACGCCCGACGTCCGAAGTCCGGATTTTACTCTGTGCCATTAGAGGCTGACATTCAACAATTTTAAGTAGCCTAAACACAGTGACAGATAGGGGTGGCAATTCCATACTACAATAACTAACACGCCTTGGAAACAAATTAAACACACATAATGATCTGACTTTACATAATGGCCTGATCACTGCATATACGACGAGGAGATCACCCCCATAAAACCTAATACTGTTAACACACCTATTGCCATATAAGGTAAACGAGTCAGATGGCATATTTACGTGAATCTGTTTCACTCCACAGCAACCAAAATACGATTCCAACTTGGTCGTGCTATCTGGAATCTTCACATTGCGCAGCGCCAAATAAGAATATTCCAACACGGTGCTGATTCTGAGATGGGTCGCAACAAACATATTGTAAAATAATAAATGGTACAACCAAAATGTTTCTTTTGAGAAAAGAAACATTTTAAAAATTTAAACCTTTTATTCATTTACAAACATCTTCACTTAAAATATAGTAGCATATGAATGACTTAAAAATATAACATTTATTCTCTTAATTAATGCATTTTGCTTGCATAGAGGATGTGTAGGCCTATAGGTGTTGTAATCAAGCAAAATCAGCCACCACACCGAATCGGGGATAGGTGATTTTCCCCAACCGAAAAGACGTATCGGTCACATACGCATCGACGTCATGGGACCGTTGCCGCCTTCGGGATCTGCTCGCTACCTGCTGACAATCATCGATCGCTCCACGAGGTGGTTGAAAGCATCGCCAATGACCGAAGCTACGACCCAAGCATGCGCCGAAGCCCTTTTGTCAAGCTGGGTGAGCAGATTTGGCGTTCCTGACGACATCACGACAGACAGAGGACCCGCTTTCCTGTCAGAGATATGACTCGCTCTGGAAAACTTGATGGGAACGACTCTCCACAGCACCACGGCATAGAACCCCGCAGCAAACGGCATGGTCAAACGAACTCATCACGCACAAATACTTGAATTACAAGTTAATAGAAATAGGTAATGAAATAATAAATACATGAAATTTTAGCTCTGAGGGAGCAGAATAAATATATACAGTTAGCCACAGTGTGGCAGAAGGAGAATTTAAATAAAATAGAGAATTCGGTGAAATTGCTGGACGACGGAGGAAGTGATGTCCTTACAGTGTTAAAGGTGAGATAACGGAACTAACTGCTTATAACAAAGACTCTATTCATTCTTAAGTTGATCTAAGAAGCAAATATAACCAAACTACTGATTCAGCTTTTACAGAATGTGAATAGGACAGCAATGTCAATAGACAGACACCTGCTGATAATATTATTAACTACAGTTATTTGGAGTTGCTGACGTCAGCACTAACGTGTACAGAAATGATCTATATTGACTAATCTTTTTAAACAAAATTAAATAACTTTATAAGATTAAGAAAATTGGGATTGGTAATCAGAAAATGCTTCATAATATAAAACATCATAGTATTGAGATTATATAAGTATATGTCACCAGTTGTGAGAGGAAAGACTTCTTCAATTTCCGTGGTGGGAGATTTGTTCCTTCGAAATCCTTCTGTCTTTGAAGAGAAGAGACTAATTGTTCTCTTGCTAATAATCAAATCCTGAAGAAAAGACAGAGGAGATAAATTAACCATCTTTATTCTTCTTCTACGACTTAGAAGATTACAAGTTGCAACGTCTGCTCCATTTGACATTAAGTTTTAATAAAACTAGATTTAATGGTGAATATTTCATTCACAAAAGATCTGGTGGTATAAAATATGTCTAGCATAGCAACTTACAATAAAACTTCTTTACAAATTGCATTTTCAATCAAAGATTCTTATTTTAATCAAACGCAGTTTAAATTAAACATACAGGGTGAGGGTTTTTTTTTTTTTTTTTTTTTTTTTTTTAAATCGGGTTATTTAAAGCAAGATGTTCGTCTTTATCTGCTGTTTTTCAATTAATGTCCGATTTTTCTGTAATGTTAATAACTTTGAGAAAAAAAAACATTGAATATACGATCAGAAACTTTCTAATTCATATATTCTAGATTTAGGGTTTTCTTTAGTCCCAAGATTATAATTTTTCTTGTCTTTAGCCAATTCAATAAGAAAATCTGGACTTCACAATGATATAATAATATGACATCACAAATGATGTTGTCCAGGAATTTAAATGAGCCTTTCATGAACTCGTGTATGTTTGAGCAGCCAATCCAGGTAACAACTACACAATTGAGCCTCAAAACTCATCCATGCACTAAGGCCCAAAATATCCATCGATGCCTTAATGTTGACACTTGAGAACATGTTATGAGGCAGGATTCGAGATTTTGCCTCTTTTGATTTTATGCATAATATTTCAAACTGATAAAATGTTTCATGACAAAACAATTCCCAGAAATAGATTAATTACTCCTAATGTAATAAAGACAAGAATATTAACATATAGTAAAATAAAAAGAGTAATATTGACTTTTTGTACGAAAAAGTTTAAAACCAAACAACATAGTATTTGAAATAGTGAAATTACACTGCGAAGAAACCTCTTTTGAGATTCAAGCTAACACCAGTAGAAAATACTAAATCCTTTGCTGCAGTTTCTCCCCTGGTAAACTCAAAGCCCAGCATCCAAATCACTGTCAGACTGAACCACAAGGATGAACTCGTCATCACCCTTAAGGATCAAGAAAGTGTTAGCCTCGTACAGATGGAATCCTCCTTGGTGCTCTTTGATCCAGCAAAGAAACAGAAGAAGGCAGTCTTCAGCTATCCAGTGACTATGCCTCTAGCCTCCATCACCTCCCTCAGCTACATTACAGATGCAGAGCATGCAAGAATAAACTCAAAACTCCATCAAACAAAAGTTATCGCTACTTTCATAAGTCAAATCCCACCATCTCTCAACCTTGAAATATAGAGAACCTTTCCCAGCCAAGATTATACATTGGTGCTGCTTTAATGTTATTTTTGCCCGTATTATAGGCACTATCACAAAGACTTGCAGAAGCCCCAACGTTTGCAGTATCTGTAGCAAACTTCACCCGACCCACATATGCATCAATGCCTACAAGAAAGGGAAGGAAACCCTTGACACCTGTGCGCTCTCTCATAATGCCTGGAGCAGGAGGTGCCCAGAACGTCTGAGAAGGATTACATCTCTGAAAGACAACTCACAGCAAAGCCCATCTGAAGCACCATCGCAGCTGGCCAAACCTCCAATGAGCACCTCGACAGAGGCCTCAATAACAACCTAAACCTTCAATCCTTAACTTTCCATCACTAACACCTTCCCCTAATCTTTCTCCTTTCCATCCTAGCCAATCACTCACTCAGCAAATAGAGTCCTTCCCATTTTCTCCAAAGTCCTATCCCTCTTCAAAGTTCCCAAATCCTTTTAATCACCCAGTCAAATACTCCTTTCCCTCAAGTCTCACCTCCTGAGCGTAGATCAGAGATAAGTTCTTCACTTCAAACAGTTCCTTTCTCTCATACTCATAATTCTTCCAACTTCTCTACCAGTCTCTTCCACTCACCTTGATTCCCTGCTATAAAACATTTTCTGCCACTATGATTCTTCCTTTTGGATCCATGAGGAGCCTGGTTTTTCTAGTACTAGAAGCCTGCATTGTTAGGCCCAGTATATGAAAAAGGGATATTGTTATCCTTCAGTTACGCTCTTCGAGCAACTGCAAAAATCATGTGTGCTCTCTTTGAGTGCATCTTTTTAATGTCAGCCAAACTACTCATGAAGGCTATTACTGCTATTCTATGAGCTGTTCCGGACAATCTGCTAAAAACTAGCCACCCATTGAGATACCACTGCTGGAGGGTTATTGGGTCCTTTGACTGGCCGGACAGTACTACATTGGATTCCTTTCTCTAGTTACAACTCATTTTCCTTTGACTAAGCATAGCCTACACTGAATAGTTTGGCCTATTCCCTCCACATTTTTTTTTGGCCTCATACACATGACAACACTGAGATTACCAAATAAATTCTCTTCACTCAAATAGTTAACTACTGTATTGTAGTTGTTCAGTGGCTACTTTCCTCTTGGTAAGAGTAGAAGAGACTCTTTAGCTATGGCAAGCAGCTCTTCTACGAGAAGGACACGGAATAATCAAATGATTGTTAATTAGTCTTGAGTAGTGCCAGATCCTCTGTACCATGGTCTTCCACTGTCTTGGGGGTAGAGTTTTCTTGTTTGAGGGTACACCCGGGATGTTGTTCTATCTTATTTCTCTTCCTTTTTTTGAAGTTTTTATTTTATGTATAAGAAATTTATTCCAATACTGTTACCATTCCTAGAATATCTTATTTTACTTGTTCAATGCTTTTTGTAGTGTATTTATTTCCTTTTTTCCTTTCCTCGCTGAGCTATTTTTCCCTGTTGGAGCCCTTGGGCTTATAGTATCTTGCTTTTCAAATAGGGATGTAGCTTATAGGTAGTAATAATGATGATAATAACTGTCAAAAATCTCTATGTAATTATAACTATTTACTGGAAGAACTGTGTTCTTGTTGGGTCGCCATGTTCAGTGGGTAGTCAAGTAGGGTGGATACAAATATACGAACGAACGTAACAAGAGCTGCTCTGAGCCCTTTTACATCAACAAACAACTTATAATAAAAAAGCTTTAAGTAACTGGATTACTTTTTTTCTCTGTTATTAAGCATTTGTGAACACTGTGTATTGAGAAAAATAAATGTTTCCTTTTCTTCTGTTTTACCAAAGAAAAAATGTAAACTATGACGTAGGAGGTGGGATGGATTTAGCCTAAATAGCCGCTTTTATGATTGCATAAATAATAACAAAAAAGTTTAGTTGTGATTCTCTATAAAAGATCATTTCGTTTAATTACTTAATGAACCTGACTCTTATATTATGACTTATGGAACAATGCAGACGTCAACCTGGTCTATTTGGAGAAATATTACTTCGAAAATGAATACAGTAATCATATAGATATAACAACTGATATTGACTATTTTTCTTTAATAACATTATAAAATTAAACACATTGTGATTTTTTATAATAAATACATTGTTGTTGAAAATTATAAAGAAAAAAATACCATGAAATTTATATTTAAATGTGTGATGTCACCAGTTGTGAGAGGCTGGACTATCCAATTCTGTCTATACGTACAATGCACAAATAATTGCACATTATTATGTGTTTAATTTGTTTCCAAGGCGTGTTAGTTATTGTAGTATGGAATTGCCACCCCTATCTGTCACTGTGTTTAGGCCACTTGAAATTTTTGAATGTCAGCCTCTAATTCACAAACAATGGGGAGGGTGTTGTAGTTAATTAACTACTATAATTTTTTATGCATTTGATAATTTTTAAACAGTGTGTATGTTAATTTTATAAGGATTCAAAGCACCTTCAACACATTATCAATTGTCATAAATAACCACATCTTGATGTTGGGAAGTCAAGAAAGGATATACAATCTGCTGGTCGTTTCTCACATTAAATGTAATGCAATTAGTCGTTGCAAACCAACAAACATCCATCACATTACAGCAAACATACAAGAACACTTGTGCTTTACATAGGCGTCAACACACGCGGGAACCCAACACTGCATTCCAACTTTGCCGCACAAAGTAAGAATTCTAACATTGCGCAACCCGATTCGGAATCGGTGCAGATTCCAACATAGCGCGGAACATAGATGTTGAGGAGCAACTGTCTTTGATCTACTTATAATCATACTTTGAGTTTTGTTTTGATTCAACTTCATACCCCATAATTTGCATCATGTACTAATTTTAGCTAAATCTCTATTTGTGAGGACAACAAGATGAGCAGAGAGAGAAGGACAATTTACTGAACATGCAACGGTTACTATATTACAGAGTGCAGACGGATAAGTAGCCAGGGAGGGAAACCTTTCCAACCAAAAAAATTATTTGATTTCATTTCAAATACAAATTATAAATACCAGTCGGTAGCCTAATGAAATGTACATTATTATACATGAAAATGAAGCTCTCAAAGAGTGCAACATTGTTATACAAAATATCACTGTGTGGAATATATAATAAAGTTACAATATACAGAAAAGAGTTCAGGGGGAGGAAACAAGGCGGGTAAGACGATGTCCTTACATCTGGATTAAAAGGTAAGCCATTGTAGGAGTTCAGATTGTATATGTTCCGCGCTATGTTGGAATCTGCGCCGATTCCGAATTGGATTGCGCGATGTTAGAATTCTTACTTTGTGCGGCAAAGTTGGAATGCAGTGTTGGGTTCCCGCGGGTGTTGACGCCTATATAAAGCACAAGCAGACGACATAATATAAGGAACAAATAATACCAATTCCCTAATATCGCAAGAGGGTCTGCCCCTCTCTTTTATTCTTCACCTGTACTTCTCTTTCTCCCTATTTCCTTAATCTTTCCCATCCCGAGTACCTGCCTTTGAGCTATAAACTGGATTGTATCCAGGGGTACTCTCCCTTTCCCCATTTTCCCCACTTCCCTGTCTTTATTATTATTATTATTATTATTATTATTATTATTATTATTATTATTATAACATCAAGTGCTTGTCAGTCAGTGTGCTGTCACGACCTTCTGCCAAGCTGCTAACAAGTGTTCAATTGCCAGTGAAGTACTTATTATTATCTAGTCTAGGAATAACTAATAACTGAGTAATTTGCCAAACTTTCTAAATCATTCTTTGATTTGACTTGGTGACAATTTAAACCCTAAAAGAAGTAAAACTGGAAACAAATTAAACACACATAATGACCTGACTTTACATAATGGCCTGATCACTGCATAAACAACGAGGAGATCACCCCATAGAACTTAATAGTGGTAACACACCTATTGCCATAAGGTAAACGAGTCAGTCGGCGTATTTACGTGAATCTGTTTCACTCCACAGCAACCAAAATACGATTCCAACTTGGTCGCGCGATCTGGGAATCTTCACATTGCGCAGCACCAAATGAGAATATTCCAACATGGTGCAGATTCTGAGGTGGGTCGCAACATATATAAATTGATAATAGTTATCATAATTATTATGTAAGACATCTCAAACCTATCCCATATTTAGATATTTTCATTTGGATCGAAATACATATAATTTTCCTATTCTTGGACTAACTTGATTTGTTACTTTAGGATGATCAGAATGTTTTGTCACCTGATTTGCCTCGAGGGCTGCGATTCCGCATTCTTTATTTCACTAGTGATACTTTTATCCTTTAGAAGTTTATGAAATCGGTAGGTGTATCATTCAATTTCATCCTAGTGGTTGGTGTAAACTTGAATCCATATGCCTCTATACGTTAGTCTAAATTTTGCATTATTTCATATCTTTAATTTTTGTTTATTTAAACTTTTCCTTGTCTCACATGGGTACGATAAATTATAAAAAGAGGTCTATTATAAAACTTTCTTGTATTTGATGCTTTAGTGAAACTAGGCAATTTTAATTTTACAGATCAATTAGACTTTTCAAGTGTTGGGAAATTGCAGGGAGAACTGCATCTTTCGAATTCAGATAATACTCGAATACTCTCTGTCCCAGGAGCTCTTTTTGATAACATTTCGTACCGGGAGCAACTATTTTTCCATTGTGTAATTAGATCATTATTGAATGTAACAATATTTTATATATGGTCTTTTTACTATACATCCTGTGGTCATAATTATATATATATATATATATATATATATATATATATATATATATATATATATATATATAAA
>NC_090749.1:89077289-89117289 GCF_036898095.1 Palaemon carinicauda | reverse complement strand
TAAGGCCGGGTAACCTTACAATTACCTAACCTGCATCTTATATCCACCGGCAAGCTGTCTGTCTGCGATGTTATGCAATAGTCTCCGTCCTGATGTGGGTCCCATGAAGTATTTACTCTCTGTAAATCATCTTAAAGGTGTTGCCAAATAATACAAAATAAACCCAGCGGCGGCGAAATCTGTCCTGCTCGAAAGGGCTTATATCTTCAAATTTTCTTAGAGTGAGCACTTCCTTTTTCGACCGAGTCTGGTCTGCCACTGCCTAACTTGGTAGCTCTCCAGAATAGGAAAACTTTCACCTCTACCGAAGATCCCAACACTATTCTGTAAAAGTCAATTCTTCGGCAGTAACTAGTTAAACTAGCTGGTTCGGGGAGCTAAAAGGCATTATAGCTACTGTAAGGTAATAATGGCCTTTAATGAAGTTAACTGAAACAAATATCTAGAAAAAATAGGAAAACTTATATTGCTTATATTATTTTTGTAGAACAATTACAAATTTAAAAGTTACAAAAAAGAAAATATAACTAATATTTTGTACAGATGGTGTTTTCTATATCCAAGTTTATATGTCATTGTTGTGGGATCAACTTTTATAGATATTTCATTTACACTTTTCCGTGACATTACTTCATTGGATGAAATCTATTATAAAATATTTGAAAATATCTCGGCATCTCCTTTTTCATCTTCGTCTGCATCTTTTCCCACTTCTATGTGGGGTCGATGTTTCTGGCCAGCGTTCTCCATGTACCACTGTCCCACACTTCATCACTGGTTCATCCCTTTGATCGAAGGTCATCCTTGATACAGTCCATCACCTTCGCTTTGGTCTCCCTCTCCTTCTCGTTCCCTGTGCCTCCATTTCCATCACTCTCCTCCCAATATACTGTTCATCTCTTCTCATGACATGACCATACCACCTCAGTGTACTTTCTTGGATTTTATCTGATAGTTTTTTAACTCTTGTGGTATCCCTAATTACCTCATTCCGTACCTTATCTCTTGTTGTCACCCCACACATCCATCTCAACATTCTCATCTCTGCCACAACCATGAAAATAACTCTGCCTTTTTTTTTTTTTTTTTTTTTTTTTTTGGTGGAGTAGGATGCATCTGCCAATGTAAACAGCTGCGTCCTTAGATGTTGACTTCGTGAACATTGAAATGTGAAAACTGTCTGGTTTGTTTATGAAAACGAAGATGGCGCCACTTCTCAATTTTTCAAATCGAGATTTTGTCTTACGGGAAGTTTTACTCAACTTTCAAAGTTCGATCGGTGTTTTTTTTTTTTTTTTATCACGGGAAGTTTTACTCACCTTTTTTTAAATCTCGCTCTTTTGCTTCTGATCTCTTCCTTATTTTCCGGGTTCTGTCCGTTTACCTCCTGGACGGAAGGAGTAAAAGAACCTTTGAAACGGAGGCTTCTTATCATCCCGGAAGTGAGATAAGTGTACGCGAGGTAGAATCCCGCAAATGAGCTTTCTGTGTAAAGTTTATCTGACAATTAAAATTGTGGAAGTTTAATGCACGAAGGGTTCATCTTCAATTTTAAAGATACACCTTTAAAATTTTCCCATAAAAAAAAGCTATAAAAATCCGGGAGTAAATGTTGCCAGTCATTTACCGTTTTAAAAACGGGTATAATGACGTAAAGGAGTGATATTACAGTCACCAACCTGTAAAATATAGTAACAAAGTATGGTAAAGTTACGGTTCCCTGTATTTTACATAAATACCGCTGAGAACGGCATAGTTTTACGGAGAATTTCCGATTAAGATTACGGTTTTTTATTTTTCAACTGGATGAAAAAGGCAGTGACCACTGACTTATTTTTTTCTGTAAACATATCTTGTTAAGAAAAGAAGCCAATTGATGAAAACATTACTTATAGCTTTAATGATCCAAGAAAGTAGACTGAGGTGGTACGGTCATGCCATGAGAAGAGACGAACAGTATATTGGGAGGAGAGTAATGGAAATGGAGGCACAGGGAACGAGAAAGAGAGGGAGACCAAAGCGAAGGTGGGTGGACTGTATCAAGGATGACCTTCGATCAAAGAGATTAACCTGTGATGAAGTGTGTGGACAGAGGTAGATGGAGAAAGCTGACCAGAAACATCGACCCCACATAGAAGTGGGAAAAGATGTAGACAAAGAAGAAGAAGAAGAAGAAGATTACTTATAGCTTTAATGTTTGTTTTGACACACGAATATCAAATGCATGAATCTTCGTCCTTGTGTGGGAGGAGATGCAGACAAAGAAGAAGATTCATTCATTTGATATTCGTGTGTCAAAACAAACATTAAAGCTATATCAAATGAATGAATCATGGCCATTATAGAAAGAACTAGAGGGGCACTCAGTAGAGCGCAGACCTCCGCCCCAGTAGCTTATTTCTCGACCTTTTGCTCTACCTTGACCTTCACCTTTAATATTAACATGTATTAATTGGCTTGGAATTTCATATACTCAAATATGAACCGAGTTTGAAGTCTGTGACAATGATGTCCAAACTTATGGCTGATTACGGGAATTAGACAGTTTGCTTGACCGTGACCTTGACCTTCCTAAATTTAATTGTTTCCAGCTTTTTACATAACAGTTAATCCCTGCAAGTTTCATTGCTCTACGATTAAAATTGTGGACAGGAAGCTGTTCACAAACACGCACAAACAAACAAACACAAAAAAAGGTGGTAAAACATAACCTCCTTCCAGTTTCGTTGGTGGAGGTAATTTCAACAATTAATGAGTAGAAAATACGTCCTTCAATTTGCACGTTGCGTTTTTGCACGACTTTTTTTTATCGTTACTTAATAAGGCTAATGATTTTCCTAAAATACTTGTATCTCAGGATCCTACGTTGGCGAAGCCACACTCTAGGAAAAGTATTCAAGTAAAAGAAAATCTTTGCAGGATGTATCCGTAAGACCCTTGGGTGGGACAACTTCTTTGACTGAATCTACTCAACTCACCCCCCCCCCACCCCTCCGCTACCCCAATCCCCAACCCCGACCAACACCTACACATCCGCCCGTACGCCCCAATAGATAATAGAGTGACATCAAGATGTAAGAGAAGGACGGTCGGGAGATATATTTTCAACATGTCGCCGATACGAAAATCCTTGCACATGAAAATCTCTCTCTCTCTCTCTCTCTCTCTCTCTCTCTCTCTCTCTCTCTCTCTCTCTCTCTCTCTCTCTCTCTCTGTGTATAGTGATTGTTTTTTCCTTAACCGTTTTTCAAATTTTAACTAAGTCACCAATGGTAGTGAAAGGGTTAAGCAGTACTGCCGATATAATAAATTCTCCTCCAATGTCAGTTTCCTTCCTTTTTTTTTTTATTCTATTCTTTATGTCCACGGCTTCGTACCATAGTTTAGCTATAAGTAGTTAAGACTTCCCTTAGAGTTGGCAAAGCTGCCTAGTTTTCCATGAAGCTATTCAGTCCTAATGGCAATTCTACTAAAAAGATTGAGAGCAAAAAAAAGTCTTTATCAATCAGTCTGTCACCTATTTCCATGGATAACAACTCATCATTATCTCCTCTTACGCCTATTGACGCCAAGGGCCTCAGTTAGATTTCGCCAGTCATTTCTATCTTGAGCTTTTAAATCAGTACATCTCCATTCATCATCTCCTACTTCGCGCTTCATAGTCAATGCCAAGTGGATTCCGGCTTTCCAGATCTAAATGGAATAATCTGCATGAGGGATTCAGAAGAGGTTAGAAGTCACGTTTGTTCTAGTATGCCTTATTCCTTTATAAAGATTCATTTGTACTGTTTCATTTGTCAGGTGAACAAATGCAGAAGAAATAAGTCTGACCTCTTCTAGTATGCTATGTCCCTTGGTTAGTGGTAATTGATTGCATACTAAGGAATTGTAGGAGAAGTAAGAAGACGAGAATGGACCCAAAGATTCTTCTTCTTTGTCTACATTTTCTCCCACTTCTATGTGGGGTCGATGGTTCTGGTCAGCTTTCTCCATCTACCTCTGTCCCACAACTCATCACCAGTTAATCCCTTTGATCGAAGGTCATCCTTGATACAGTTCACCTACCTTCATTTTGGTCTCCCTCTCCTTCTCATTCCCTTTACCTCCATTTCCATTACTTTCCTCCCAATATACTGTTCATTTCTTCTCATGACATGACCGTACCACCTCAGTCTACTTTCTTGGATTTTATCTGATAGTTTTCTAACTCCTGTGGTATCCCTAATTTAGTCCAGGAGCCAAGGGATGTTTGCATCCATTTTATGTCCACGAAATTACCCACCTGATTTTGATAGTGGACCACCTTGGACACATTTTTAGCGAGGGTGTTTGTTCTGAAACCCGGCAGTAATGGAGATATTCACTAGTTTGTTAGAAATGCTCTGATGCAAAGTCGCTCCAAAAGTTAGGGGTACGGGAAATTAAAATTAACACAACATTGCACACAATTAACCTATGGTTTTGTGTTGGTGCTTAAATTGAAGCTAGTTTAGTTGTCTACAACCTGAAAACAAGTTCAAGGTCATCAGATGAAAGTCAAGGTCACCAGAGGTCAAAGTGTGACGTAATTTTACTTATGCTTGAAATAAAGACTTTCTTTCATTTGAAGGCCAACAAAAAACTCATGATGATATAACTGTTTATTTGAATGCACATCTGAATACCATACAATATTAGGTAATTTTAGAAAAAGAATTGAAGTCTCTAACACAAATAGTAGTCCTTTGAGGTTGAGTTGAAAATAGCGAAAATAGGCAAAATTTCTCAATTGCATCCCTTACCCACCTGGTTTTGATAGTGGACCTCATTGGACACAATTTTAGTTGGGGTGTTTGTTCTGAAACCCGGTAGTAATGGAGATATTTACTAGTTTGTTAGAATTTGATTACTTTAATTTTGTAACAATTTGTAATCTTAATATTTAATTTATCAAAAAAGCATTTTTAGCAAAAATATCTTAGCTAGTATCGTTGAATTATAATACCAAGGCAAAAAAGTAAACCATACACTTTTCCTATATGTGACCGATTAAGGGTTAATGCTCTTTTTTTTCTTTTCAGGACTGACGAGTACATAGGGACATCATCAAGTATGGCGGATATCCTAAGAAAACGGAGATGGACAGCTTCACCGATACCTAGCCAATCCACTGATCCTGAGAGGAGCATCATATGCCAAAGAGATGAACCCAACCTTAATACATCAGGGACAGAGAATGGCAGATTAGCAGTAATCCAAGCTGCTGGCATTAGAGGGGACTGTGTGTTAGAGAGACTGAATCATGTTGATCAGGCGAAGTTTGTCTATCATGTTAATAATGATTGCTATAAACAGTACACACACAAAAGGAATCTTGAGAGATTGCAGCCGGCAGCAACATCTGACGCAGGTGCACAGCAGAGTACCTCATCTGGTGGTCAGATGAGGAGACGTTCCTCAACTGCAGCACGGGATCCAGCATCACGTGCAGAAAATGTAGACATCTTCTCCAAGCCGTGCTTCATATGTGGCCATGTAAAACACAACAACGTATACAAGAAGTGGCGAATCTCGGAGGAAGGCCGTGCAAAGTCCTTCCTGAGAGCTGCACTGTCTCTTCAGGATGAAGTATACACGCGAACCAGTGACTTGCAAGATGCAGATGCTGTGTTTGGGGCAGATTTGTACTGTCACAATGACTGCATCCGCAAATATATCTTGAAAGGAGAAAGGCAGTCCTCCAAGTCTGCGTTGCCGTCCATTGGTCAAAAGAAGCTGGATATATTTGCAGATGTAATGAAGAACATTGAACCAGGTTTGAACTCTGGGAGGTGCTACAACTTGTCATATGTATCTGATAGTTGCAATAAAGTGGTACAGAGTGGTGATCAAGATGTCACTGCCTTCAGAAACAGGGATGTGAAACTGTATTTGCTAAATATGTGTGGTAATGATATGTCACACTTCACCCCTCAAACTGCAAAGGCCCCTACAATCTTCTTCAAGAATAGTGCTGTAGATAGTATGCCACAACACTCTGATAGGGAAATGACTTCAGATATACTAAAACAGTGTGGTTTATTGTTAAGGAATTGTTTCTTGAAAGAGGACTTTGAACTCAAGGACAAATTTTGTGACGCCAATGAACTTGAGAAAGCGTACAGAGACATGGCAATTCCAGATGAAGTTGCCGAAGTGTTCTCAACACTGTTTGACTTTCATGTGAAGTGCAATTACAATGACCCTGACAACTCACAGCATAAAAACCTGGATGACTGTGACATTTCTGATGGAAAAATGAGAAAAATACTCTCTGTTTATCAGGTCATGTTTTACATAGTGAACAATGGTAGAAAGCGCACTCCTCTGCACATGCTGAACTCAGAAGCAATATACAATGCTTGCAGGTCAAAAACTCTCATCTCAAGTTTCAATCGGTTTGGACTTGCAACCAGTTATGATGAGGTTCTTCGCTATCATTGTGATATGGCTTCATATATCACTGAATCAAATCGGGGTCAGGTCCCTCTTCCCAGTCAGTTTGATCGAAGTAGATTTACTATTGGCGCATTTGACAACTTTGATCATGAGGAAAACAAGATCAGTGGTGTTGTCACACCCAGCAGAGAACTTCTTGTGAATCATGAGTTCAATCTCCCAGCAACTCGAAGTTCTGAAGCCTTGGTTGATGAAATAATTAGGTATGTCAAAGAACATGACAATCCTGTGAGATCTTCTGCGCAGAAGAGTAAGGATGATGTACAGACCCTAGAAGAGTAAGGATGATGTACAGACCCTACACAATATCATATCACAGGAATTAATGCCACAGGAAATCTGTAATGATCTTCTGCAGTTCGATGCTACATGCAAGACACTCTATGAGACCTTTCGGACTGAGCGATTTGTGACAAGACAACGTTCAATCTCTGACACCATCCACCGCCGAAATCTGAAAACATTTAAAAGCAACACAGCAGCAAAGCACACTCGCCAAACAAAAGCCAAAGAGAACCAGAAGCAGTTGGCGGAAACTCAGAAGATCTTTGACATTGCCAGAGTGCGAGGGTATGACTTACAAGACCTGCTCACTTATGACCTGATCGACACAAACTATCTCTTCAACTTAGAAGGGCTAATGGTCAAACCAAACAAAAGTGACCTCTGCCATGAATTGGAGAAGTTGCTTGATGCAAAGGACTACCTGCAGCCACCAGCATGGACACCTGCGAATACTGCTGCAATTGTGGATGTCATGGGTTACTTGCGTCGAATGCGAACGGTTAATATCAATACCTTTGGTGATCTCTGCACAAATTTTCTGGGTTATGTGCATGGCCTTTGCAACAATGCAAATCGTATCGACTTTGTGTTTGACACATATATTGAGGGCTCAGTTAAAGACAGTGAACGAGCAAGGAGATGTAAAAATAGTCCAATTGACCTGAATGATATGTCACCTGGAACACCATTACCAGTCACCATGGAATCATTCTGGGCTTCATCTATGAACAAAGCAAAGCTCCAAGGGTTAATTTGGGAGCACATTTTGGAGAACCCAATGCAAACAGCAGACATAGTGGAGAGTGCATTTGGACTTAGTGAAACCAAACCATGCAAAGGTGATTTTAATGATATCAGCATCCAACTGCCTGAACTAAATCACATAATTGAAGAGGCCGACGTGAGAATGATCCCACATGCCCTGCATGCTGTCAAGGGTAGAGCTTCAAGAATCATCTTATTGTCAAATGACACAGATGTCCTGGTACTTGGACTTCATTACTGGAATCTTTTGAGAGGTTATTGCCTCAAGGAACTGTGGATAAGAGCAGGTGTGGGAAATGCAACCAGACACATACCACTGCATACCTTGGCAGAGAAGATGGACCCTGAGATCCGCAAAGTCATACTACCACTCCATCACCTTACTGGTTGTGATTCATCAAGCAAATTTGGAACTAAATCTTCTGGTTTGAAAGCAAAGCATGCTCAATATCTCTGTGAATTTGGGAAGGATCCAACCAATATTGACTTTGCGGCAGTTGAAGAGTATCTTGTGAACGTCTTCAAATCTGGAACACCATGTAAATCAATGGACCAGCTGGGGCATCATCTATACCATCACAGCAAGAAGACCATATTAGACCTTCCTCCAACTAGTCGCTCAGTTAAAGGACACATACTTCGAGCATTCTATGGGACATACTTGCAGTTACACTGCCTTGACAATGCAGAACTAAACCCGTGCGAGTTTGGCTTCTATCAGGATTACTGTGCTCTGCTGCCCGAGAGAATGCAGTTATTGCTTCCAAATGATTTTCCACTCCCATGCAAATGTTCTGCCTGTGCTACCCAGCGCTGTCCTTGCAGACAAAATCAAATTACATGTTGCCCCTACTGCAGCTGCCAGTCAAACAAGACAGGTTGTAGAAATCCGGTATCATAGAATCGTTTCACTAGTAAATAGGTTTCCTGCATGCAACTGATATTCTTCTAAAATGTTGCTGTAAAGGTTGATGGAAAATGATTTTTGTACCCTTCTTATCATATCTGTTAAGTTAAATGATGTTCCTGTGCATTGCCGTATGTCTGTCTTTTGCATGTATGTAATTGGCAAAAGTTGCCGATTTTCGCTATTTTCAACTCAACCTCAAAGGACTACTATTTGTGTTAGAGACTTCAACTCTTTTTCTAAAATTACCTAATATTGTATGGTATTCAGATGTGCATTCAAATAAACAGTTATATCATCATGAGTTTTTTTGTTGGCCTTCAAATGAAAGAAAGTCTTAATTTCAAGCATAAGTAAAATTACGTCACACTTTGACCTCTGGTGACCTTGACTTTCATCTGATGACCTTGAACTTGTTTTCATGTTGTAGATAACTAAACTAGCTTCAATTTAAGCACCAACACAAAACCATAGGTTAATTGTGTGCAATGTTGTGTTAATTTTAATTTCCCGTACCCCTAACTTTTGGAGCGATTTTGCATCAGAGCATTTCTAACAAACTAGTGAATATCTCCATTACTGCTGGGTTTCAGAACAAACACCCTCGCTAAAAATGTGTCCAAGGTGGTCCACTATCAAAATCAGGTGGGTAATTTTGTGGACATAAAATGGATGCAAAAACCCCTTGGCTCCAGGACTTTCGTATCTTTTCTCCTCTTGTCACCCCACACATCCATCTCAACATTCTCATCTCTACCACATCCATCTTCTTCTCTTCTGTCTTCTTTATTGCCCACGTCTCCGCTCCATACATCATTGCCGGTCTCACAACTGTCCTGTGTACTATACCTTTCAACTTATCCCATATTTTCCTGTCGCATAGTATTCCACGCACTTTTTTCCAATTCTTCTATCCTGCTTGTATTCTGGGGTTATTTCTGCCCCCAAATCACCATCCTCTGTAACTGATGTTCCTAAATACCTAAAATTTTCAACTCTTCAATCTCTCTTCATGTAAACTAACTTCCCCATGCTTGCCATTTTTCAATCTCAAATACTCTGTGTTTTTCCTGCTGATTTTGAATCCCCAATTTTCCATTTCTCTTCTCCATTCTTCCAGTTTCTCTTCTACTCCCTCTCGCCTAGTGCTACACAGTATAACATCATCAGCAAAAAGCATACACCAAGGAGACTGATCTCTAATACCTTGTGTTACTACATCCCTGACCAGATCAAATAGGTAAGGACTCAATGCAAACCCCTGATGTAGTCCCACATTTACTGGAAAACTTTCTGTTGGGCCTATACTGCTCTTAACATTTGCTTTTGCCCTCTCATACATATCTTGGGTGATTCTTACGTATTTCTCAGGGACTCTCTTTTCTCTCATACATCTCCACAGCTCCTGACGGGGTACTCGATCGTATGCCTTCTCCATGTCAATAAAGACCATATGTAATCTTTTTTCTTTTCTCCCGGTGTTTTTCTATCATCTGTCTCAAAGCAAATATTGCTTCTACAGTCCCTCTTCCAGGCATGAATCCAAATTGTTCCTCACCAATTGCTGTTTCATCTCTGAGTCTCTTCTCAATGATCTTCTCCCACATTTTCATAGTATGGCTTATCAGCTTTATGTCTCTGTAGTTGCCACATTCCTTGATGTGTCCCTTCCCCTTATAGATGGGAATGATTAGGCTTCTTCTCCATTCCTCTGGCATCTTTTCCTGATTGAAGATCTTCTGTGTCAGGTCTCACAAGATATCTATGCCTTCCTCTCCAAGACTCTTCCATACCTCTACTGGTATATTATCCGGTCCTGCAGCTTTACTATTTTTCATCTTCATTACTGCTTGTTCTACTTCTCTTCTAGTCACTCCTATGGTAACTGTCTCGTTTGGGAGTCCATCTTCAAATACTGTTCTTGGGTTCTCCTCATTCAATAGTCCTTCAAAATAAGTTTCCCAGCTTCTTTTAATTTTACTCTCTTCTGCTAGAACTATTATGCCATTGCTATCTTTTATTTTCCTTATATGTGTCAGACTAAGGAATTGTAGGAGAAGTAGAAAGACGAGAATGGACCCAAAGATTAAGAGGTGGAAATTGAAAGAGGCAGAACTGTGAGCTTTGGCTAAGGGAAGAGTGCTAAAAGCAGTAATGTTACATGAGGATGTACAAGAATGGTGGACCGAGAATAGTAAAGGGATTCTAAGGATCGGTGGGGAATTACTTGGAAAGTCATCAGGAAGAAGACCCCCAAATGATAAAGAATCGTGGTGGTGCAAGAACGGGTAAAAACCAAGAAAGAAGCAAAGTTCTGCCTCTTTCAGTTTCCACCACTTAATCTTTGGGTCCATTCTTGTCTTTTTACTTCTCCTACAATTCCTTAGTCTGCAAATCAATTACCACTAACCTGTGTTGTACTGCTACACTCTTCCCCTTTATCACCTTGCAATTTCTAACCTCCGTTAGATGGGCTCTCTTACACAGCAGTAAATCTATCTGGCTCTCCCTGCCACCGCTACTGTAAGTAATCAGTCTGTTAATCTTTTTCTCAAAGAAAGTGTTGATCATTGCTAGGTCAAAAGCCACTGCAAAATCAATCACTCTTTCTAACCCATCATTTCTCTTGCCCACACCCCAAATTCCACGCACTTTCTCTATCCCTTCCCTACTAATTCCCAAGTGGCTATTCAGATCTCCTCCTATAATTACCCTTTCCCTTGCAGGAATTATTCTAAGCTCCTGGTCCGTCTCCTCCCAGAATGTATCCTTCTCCTCCTCTGTACATCCAATTTGCGGGGCATAGGCACACACCACATTGACTATTGTTGCACCTAGTCCCAGCTTTAAACTCATAATTCTGTCATTTTTCCTATTCACTCCAATCAAACTTTCCTCCAAATCTTTCGATAATATTATTCCTACACCATGTCTTCCTTCCATATTTGTTCCACTATAATAAAATTTACAACCTCCGCCTAGTTCTCTTGCCTTATTTCCCTTCCACCTGGTCTCCTGCACACACAGCACTCCAATCTTCCTTCTCTCTATGAGATCAACCAGGTCCCACACTTTTCCAGTCATTGTCCCCACATTCAGAGTTGCTACTCTCATCCTCTCCTAAAATATTTTCCTCTGAGCTTGCCTCTGTAACTCAGCCCGCCCATGACTGGGTAGCCCTTCCTGATTTTTCGGAGGGATCAGACGAGGTCCCAACGCATCGCCTACGGGAACGCCCTAGCATTAATTGTTCCTCAGCAATTGTTGTTTGGTGAAGAACAATTTGGATTCATGCTTGGAAGAGGGACTGTAGAAGCAATATTTGCTTTGAGGCAGAAGATAGAAAAACATCGGGAGCAACAGAAAGGATTACATATGGTCTTTATTGACATGGAGAAGGCGTACGATCAAGTACCACGTCAGGAGCTGTGGAGATGTATGAGAGAAAGGGGAGTCCCTGAGAAATACGTAAGAATCACCCAAGATATGTATGAGAGGGCAGAAGCAAATGTTAAGAGCAGTATAAGCCTAACAGAACCCAGACACTGAGGGGGGGGGGGGGGGCAAGCCAGCCTCAACTTGGTGCTGGTCCAAAGGCTGGGTAAATGGGGAGGGTTGGCAGCAGGAAAGGCATCCGGCCATGAAAAAAAAAATGGCCAAAACAACTATGGTCGTTAAGTTAAAAGGTAAAGTACAGAGGACAGTTGTGAGATTGGCAATGATGTATGGAGCGGAGACGTGGGCAATAAAGAAGACTGAATAGAAGAAGATGGATGTGGCAGAGATGAGAATGTTGAGATGGATGTGTGGGGTGACAAGAAGAGATAAGATACGGAATGAGGTAAGTAGGGGTACAACAGGAGTTAGAAAACTATCAGATAAGATCCAAGAAAGTAGACTGAGGTGGTATGGTCATATCATAAGAGATAAACAGTATATTGGGAGAAAGGTGATGGAGATGGAGGTACAGGGAACGAGAAGGAGAGGGAGACCAAAGTGAAGGTGGATGGACTGTATCAAGGATGACCTTTGATCAAAGGGATTAACCGGTGATGAAGTGTGGGACAGAGGTAGATGTAGAAAGCTGGTCAGAAACATCGACCCCACTTAGATGTGGGAAAGGATGTAGACAAGGAAGAAGAAGAAGTTTACAGAAAAAGAGATTGAAAAGAGTTGAAAATTTCGAAGTATTTAGGATCAACAGTTGCAAAGGATGATGATCTGGGGGCAGAAATAAACCACAGAATACAAGCAAGATGGAAGAATTTGAAAAAAAAGCGTGTGAAGTACTATGTGACGGGAAAATAGGCGTCAAGTTGAAAGGTAAAGTACACAGAACAGTTGTGAGACCAGCAATGATGTAGGGAGCGGAGATATGGGCAATAAAGAGGACAGAAGAGAAGCTGGATGTGACAGAGATGAGAATGTTGAGATGGATGTGTGGGGTGACAAGAAGAGATGAGATACGGAATGCGGTAATTAGGGGTACCGTAGGAGTTACAGAAATATTAGATAAGATCCAAAAAAGTAGACTGAGGTGGTATGGTCATGTCATGATAAGAGATGAACAGTATATTGGGAGGAGAGTGATGGAGATGGAGGTACAGGGAATGAGAAGGAGAGGGAGACCAAAGCGGAGGTGGATGGACTGTATCAAGGATGACCTTCGATCAAACGGATTAACCGGTGATGAAGTGTGAAACAGAGGTAGAT
This sequence comes from Palaemon carinicauda, assembly GCF_036898095.1. Lineage (NCBI taxonomy): Eukaryota > Metazoa > Arthropoda > Malacostraca > Decapoda > Palaemonidae > Palaemon > Palaemon carinicauda. Next base: position 89,104,142 of record NC_090749.1, on the reverse strand, counting down.
GGAGAAAGCTGCCCAAAAATATCAAGCCCACATAGAAGCGGGAAGATATGCAGACAAAAAAGAAGAAGATGATCTGGAAAGCCAGAACCCGCTTGGCAATGATGCCTGTCTCCTAATGGCTCTCAATCCAGATGTCTGCCACACACAAACAAAGGCACTTCTGTTCCACTATTCCAGTACAAAGGGTTCTTCTCCAAGGGACACAGCATACTAGAAGACATCAGACTTATTTCTTCTGCATTTGTTCACTCGACAAAGAGACATAACAAGTGAATCTTTGTGAAGGAATAATGCATAAGAGAGCAAGTGTGACTTCTTCCCTCTTTTGAATCCCTCCTGCAGATTATTCCCTTTATATCTGGAAAGCCAGAATCCACTTGGCATTGATTGCCTGTCTAATGGCTCTTAATCCAGATGGCTACAACACCCAGACAAAGGCACTTCTGTTCCACTATTCCTGTACAAAGGGTTCTTCTCCAAGGGACACAGCATACTAGAACAAATCAGACTTGTTTCTTCTGCATTTGTTCACCTGACAAAGAAACAATACAAGTGAATCTTTGTCAAGGAATAATGCATAACAAAACAAGTGTGACTTCTTCCCTCTTCTGAATTCATCTTGCAGATTATTCCCTTTAGATCTGGAAAGCCGGAATCCACTCAGTATTGACTGCCTGTGTCTTAATGGCTCTAAATTCAGATGGGTGCCACATCCAAACAAAGGCACTTCTGTTCCAATATTCCAGTACAAAGGGTTCTTCTTCAAGGGACACAGCATAATAGAAGAGATCAGACTTATTTCTTCTGCAATTGTTCACCTGACAAAGAAACAGTACAAGTGAATCTCTGTCAAGGAATAATGCATACGAGAACAAGTGTGACTTCCTCCCTCTTCGGAATCCATCTTGCAGATTATTCCCTTTGGATCTGGAAAGTTGGAATCCACTAGGCAATCATTGCCTGTCTTCTAATGGCTCTTAATCCAGATGCCTGCCACACTCAAACAAAGGCATTTTTGTTCCACTATTCCAGTTCAAAGGTTTCTTCTCCTAGGGACACAGCATACTAGAAGACATCAGACTTTTTTCTTTTGCAATTGTTCACCTGAAAAAGAAACATTACATATAAATCTTTGCCAAGGAATAATGATTGCTAGAACAGGTGTGACTTCTTCCCTCTTCTGAATCCATCTTGCAGATTATTTCCTTTAGATCTGGAAAGCCGGATTCACTTAGCATTGATTGGCTGTCTTTTAATGGCTCTTAATCCAGATGGTTGCCACACCCAAAACAAATCCACTTTTGTTCCAATATTCAAATACAAAGGGTTCTTCTCCAAGAGACACAGCATACTAGAAGAGGTCAGACCTGTTTTATTTGCATTTGTTCACCTGACAAAGAAACAGTACAGGTGAATCTTTGTCAAGGAATAATGCAAACTTCCCTCTGCTGATTGCTTCTTGTAGATTATTCCATTTAGGTCTGGAAAGCCGTAATCCTCTTGGCATTGATTCCCTGTCTCTTAATGGGTCTTAATCCAGATGCCTGCCACACTCAAACAAAGGCAATTTTGTTCCACTATTCCAGTTAAAAGGTTTTAACTCATAGGGACACAGCATATTAGAAGAGGTCAGGCTTATTTCTTCTGCATTTGTTCACCTGCCAAAGAAACGTTACAGGTGAATCTTTGTCAAGGAATAATGCATACTAGTACAAGTGTAGCTTCTTCCCTTTTCTGAATCTACCATGCAGATTATTCCCTTAAGATCTGAAAAGTCTGAATCCACTTGGTATTGATTGCCTGTCTTTTAACCCTGGATAGGTAGGATGGGTCGTTTGCGACCCCGAGTGTTAAAAAAAAACAGGTTTTTCTCACGTGACTCACCCCCGTGACTGAATTTGTGGGTGATCGACCTGCAGGATGTGTCTCCCCTACACGCTCTAGTAGTGTCCAGATGTGCATTGCTGTAGCTGTACTCCTTCCCCGATTTCTGAGACGCGTCGGGGTCGAGCGTGACCGAGTTTACCCTTCTAAGGTAGTTTGCATAATTATCAAAGTTATTACGTATTATGAAATTGTTGTAGAATGGTGCAACTTGTATAGGTTATCAGTTGTGGAAAGTCTTGGTGGATTGTTTGGCTACCATGTGCATGATTTTTTTTTTAGTTAAAATGTCGTTCATCACCACGAGGACCATTTTACCGCGAGTGCCCCTTTTTCATTTTTTTCCATTTTTTTGCCAAGTCATTTTTCCGTAAGATATTGCCAAATAGGGTCGTAAAACTTTTGCTTGTTTAGTGTTGGAAAGTGTGTCTAGATGATCTGGCTACCCATGCATGACTGTTTTTGTCAGATACGACGTAGTTATTGGTATATTGGGTATTTAACTGCGGTTACCAATTTCTGTTTTTTTTCAATATTTGTAAAAATTACTACGTAGTAAGGAAATGCCGTATATTATTCATTTTTTTTCATGTTTATGTGTTAGAAAGTGTGCCTTGATGGTTGGGCTAACACGTGCATGTCTTTTTTTTTATCTGAGATGCCGTATATTAGAATGTCGGGCATTTTACCGCTAGTGTCCCTTTTTCATTTTTTTTCATTTTTTTGCCAAGTCATTTTTCCGTAAGATATTGCGAAATAGTATCGTAAAACTTTTGCTTTTTTAGTGTTGGAAAGTGTGTCTAGATGATCTGGCTACCCATGCGTGATTTTGTTTTTGTCAGATACGACGTAGTTATTGGTATATTGGGTATTTAACTGCGGTTGCTAATTTCTGTTTTTTTTCAATATTTGTAAATATTTACTACGTAGTAAGGAATTGCCGTATATTATTGATTTTTTTTTCATGTTTATGTGTTAGAAAGTGTGCTTTGATGGTTGGGCTAACACGTGCATGTCTTTTTTTTTTATCTGAGATGCCGTATATTAGAATGTTGGGCATTTTTCCGCGAGTGCCCCTTTTTATTTGTTTTGCATTTTTTTGCTTAGTCATGTTACCGTAAGGAATTGGCAAGTAGTGTCGCAAAACTTATATTTTTATAGTGTTGGAAAGTGTTTCTAGATGATCTGGCTACCCATGCCTATTTTTTTTTTAGCCAGATATGGCGTATATATAAGTATGTGTTCGATTTTCCTGTGATTGCCATTCTTTCGTTTTTTCCCATTTCTTTCAAAATTACTACGTACTAAGGAACTATCACAGAGTAATATTTCATTTATATGTTTATTTGTCGGAAAATGTGCCTTGATGGTTTGCCTAGCACGTGGCTGAAATTTTTTTTCTTCTGAAATGCCGTATATTAGAATGGCCATTTTTCCACGAGTGCCCCTTTTTATTTGTTTTGCATTTTTTTGCTTAGTCATGTTACCGTAAGGAATTGGCAAGTAGTGTCACAAAACTTATAATTTTATAGTGTTGGAAAGTGTTTCTAGATGATCTGGCTACCCATGCCTATCTTCTTTTTTTAGCCAGATATGGCGTATATATAGGTATGTGTTCGATTTTCCTGTGATTGCCATTTTTTCGTTTTTTCCCATTTCTTTCAAAATTACTACGTACTAAGGAACTATCATAGAGTAATTATTCATTTAGATGTTTATTTGTCGGAAAATGTGCCTTGATGGTTTGCCTAGCACGTGGCTGAATTTTTTTTTTTTCTGAAATGCCGTATATTAGAATATTAGCCATTTTTCCGCGAGTGCCCCTTTTTATTTGTTTTGCATTTTTTTGCTTAGTCATGTTACCGTAAGGAATTGGCAAGTAGTGTTGCAAAAATTTATATTTTTATAGTGTTGGAAAGTGTTTCTAGATGATCTGGCTACCCATGCCTATCTTTTTTTTTAGCCAGATATGGCGTATATATAGGTATGTGTTCGATTTTCCGGTGATTGCCATTTTTTCGTTTTTTCCCAATTCTTTCAAAATTACTACGTACTAAGGAACTATCACAGAGTAATGATTCCTCTAGATGTTTATTTGTCGGAAAATTTTGTTTACTTTTTTTTTGATTGAATATCATCAAATTTTTTTAGCTAAAATATTATATTGTTTTACATTTTTTTTTTTTCGATTTTATTTCCCTTCAAAAAAATTTTTTGGGTCAGAATTTTAATTTTATAGTCGTAAAATAATCGACAATTATCCAGCAACCCACCATACAATTTTTATGCATATCCAATAATAATTAGATTAGTAAATAACACCTTGAAATTGACATACCCTTCCTACATTTCAAGTGGCAGATTAGGGAGTCTGAGTCAGTGTGGTTGGCGGCCATTTTGTGGACATATCCGAAGCGTAAGCTGCCCTATCTATATATATTCTTGTTCCCTATAGAATTTGTGATATTTTGGTATATTTTTACCTGCATAAATATCATATTATATATCAAATATATGTATTTTTTTACAAAATTTCTAAGTACTCAAAAAATTACCTTTAGATATGGCCCCTGATATAAATGTAATTTACAAAATAATGAAGATTTTTTTACATATTTCTATTTTAGGATAACATATGTTTATTCCCTAAAAAAATTAGCCACTTCCTATTTCATTTGGGTACCCAAAAAAATTCATGAAATTTGGACAATTTTTTTTGGCCAAAAAAAGTTACCCTTTTTTTCTCATTTCAGATCTTCACCTCCATGGGTCTGACTTCATCCAAAATACATCAAGATGTGTCCTAAACATTCAAGAATCAATTCCTAAAAGGATTTGTGTATATATGTATAATCTTTTTTTTTATGAATTTTTATGTCAGGTCTTTTTTTTTCTACGTAATTTTTTTAAAATATTTATAATAAATAGTTTTTCTGGAGATGAGTAGTATTTATCTTTACAGTTGTTTTAAGCATTCATTGAAGTTTTTTTTGGCAAAAGAAAAAAGGAGGTTACTGCAAAAACTGATTTTTCAAGAATTTTTTTTGGCGTCGGGGTCGTTCGCGTCCGAGTATACCCTTAAAGGGGTGTCCGAGGAGCGTACCTATCCAGGGTTAATGGCTCTTAATCCAGATGGCTGCAACACCCAAACAAAGGCACATCTGTTCCACTATTCCAGTACAAAGGGTTCTCCAAGGGACACAGCATACTAGAAGATATCAGACTTGTTTCTTCTCCATTTGTTCACCTGATAAAGAAACAGAACAAGTGAATCTTTGTCAAGGAATAATGCATACGAAAGCAAGTGTGACTTCTTCCCTCTTTTGATTCTATCTTGCAGATTATTCCCTTCAGATCTGGAAAGCCGAAATCCACTCTGCATTGATTCTCTGTCTTTTAATGGCTTTTAATCCAGATGGCTGCCACACCCAAACAAAGGCACTTCTGTTCCACTATTCCAGTACAAAGGGTTCTCTTTCAGGGGACACAGCATACAAGAAGTCATCAGACTTTTTTCTTTTGCATTTGTTCACCCGACAAAGGAACAGTACAAGAGAATCTTTGTCAAGGAATAGTGCATACGAGAACAAGTGTGACTTCTTCCCTCTTCTGAATCCATCTTGCAGATTATTTCCTTCAGATCTGGAAAGCCAGAATCCAGTTGGCATTGATTGCCTGTCTTTTAATGACTCTTAATTCATATGGGTCCCACACCCAATCAAAGGCACCTCTGTTCCAGTATTACAGTACAAAGGGTTTTTTTTCCAAAGGACACATCATACCAGAAGATATCAAACTTATTTCTACTGCATTTGTTCACCTGACAAAGAAACAGTACAAGTGAATCTTTGTCAAGAAATAATACATACTTGAAGAAGTGTGACTTCTTCCCTCTTCTGAATCTATCTTGCTGATTATTCCCTTAAGATCTGGAAAGGCCTAATCCACTTGGCATTGATTGCCTGTCTTTTAATGGCTCTCAAGCCAGATGGCTTCCACACCCAAACAAAGGCATCTCGGTTCCACTATTCCAGTGCAAAGGGTTCTTCTCCAAGGGACACAGCATACTAGAAGACATCAGACATTTTTCTTTTGCAATTGTTCACCTGATAAAGAAACATTACATATGCATCTTTGTCAAGGAATAATGCATACTAGAACAAGTGGGACTTCTTCCCTCTTCTGATTCCATCTTGCAGATTATTCCCTTTAAATCTGGAAAGCAGGAATTCATTTAGCATTGATCGCCTGTCTTTTATGGCTCTTAATCCAGATGGCTGACACATCCAAACAAAGGCACTTCTGTTCCACTATTCCAGTACAAAGGGTTCTTCTCCATTGGACACAGCATAATAGAAAACATCAGACTTGTTTTTTCTGAATTTGTTCAACTGACAATGAAACAATAAGATTGAATCCTTGTCAAGGAATAATGCATACGAGAACAATTATTGCTTCTTCCCTCTTCTGAATCCATCTTGTAGATTACTCCATTTAGATCTGGAAAGCCGGAATTCACTTAGCATTGATTGCCTCTCCTCTAATGGCTTTTAATCCAGATGGCTGCCACTCCGAAGCAAAGGAACTTCTGCTTCTCTATGATAGTACAAAATTATTTTTCTCCAAGGAACACAGCATACTAGAAGACGTCAGACTTGTTTTTTCAGCATTTGTTCACCTGACAAAGAAACAGTACAAGTGAATCTTTGTCAAAGAATAATGCATACGAGAACAAGTGTGACTTCTTCCCTCTTCCGAATCCATCTTCCGGAATATTCCATTTAGATCTGGAAAGCCGGAATTTTCTTGGCAATGATTGCCTGTTTTATATTGGCTCTTAATTAAAAGTGCTGACACACCCAAGCAAAGGCACATATGTTCCACTATTCCAGTATAAAGGGTTCTTCTCATAGGGACACTGCATACTGGAAGAGGTCAGACTTGCTTCTGCATTTGTTCACCTGACAAAGCAACAGTACAAGTGAATCTTTGCCCAGGAATAATGTATAATAGAACAAGTGTGACTTCTTCCCTCTTCTGAATCCATCTTGCAGATTATTCCCTTTAGATTTGGAAAGATGGAATCCACTTGGCATTGATTGCCTGTTCTATAATGGCTATTGATCCAAAGTGCTGACACACCTAAGGAAAGGCACATCTGTTCCACTATTCGAGTACAAAGGATTCTTCTCCTAGGGACACAGCATACTAAAAGAGGTCAGACCTGTTTCTTCTGCATATGTTCACCTAACAAAGAAACAGTACAAGTGAATCTTTGTCAAGGAATAATGCATACTAGAACAAGTGTGACTTCTTCCCTCTTCTGAAACCATCTTGCAGATTATTCCCCTTAGATCTGGGAAACTGGAATTCATCTAACATAGATTGGCTGTCTTTTAATGGCTCTGAATCCGGATGGTTGCCACACCCAAACAAATCCACTTCTGTTCCACTATTCCAATACAAAGGGTTCTTCTCCAAGGGACACAGCATACTAGAAGAGGTCAGACTTGTTTCTTCTGCATATGTTCACCTAAAAAAGAAACAGTATAAGTGAATCTTTGTCAAGGAATAATGCCTGCAAGAACAATTGTGACTTCTTCCCTCTTCTGAACCCTTCTTACAGATTAATCCCTTTAGATCTAGAAAGCCAGAATTCACCTAACAGTTATTGCCTGTCTTTTGAGGGCTTTTAATCCAGATTCCTACCATACCCAAACAAAGGAACTTTGGTTCCAGTATCCATTAGAACGGGTTCTTCTCCAAGGGACACAGCATACAAGAAGACATCAGACTTGTTTCTTTTGCATTTGTTCACCTGACAAAGAAACAGTACAAGTGAATTTTTTTCAAGGAATAATGTCTACTAGAACAAGTGTGACTTCCTCCCTTTTCTGAATCCACCTAGCAGATTATTCCATTTAGATCTTGGAAGCCGGAATACACTTGGCATTGATTGCCTGTTTTTGAATGGGTCTTAATCCAGATGGCATCCACACCTAAACAAAGGCACATCTGTTCCACTATTCCAGTACAAAGGTTTCTTCTCCAGAGGATACAGCATACTAGAAAAGGTCAGACCTGTTTCTTCAGCATCTGTTCACCTGATAAAGAAACTGTACAAGTGAATCTTTGTCAAGGAATAATGCATACTAGAACAAGTGTGACTTCCTCCCTCTTCTGAATCCATCTTGCAGATTATTCTATTTAGATCTGGATAGCCGGAATTCTCTTGACATTGATTGCCTGTCTTATAATGGCTCTTAATCCAAAGGGCTGACACACCCAAGCAAAGGCACATCTGTTCCACTATTCCAGTACAAAGGTTTCTTTTCCTAGGGACACAGCATACTAGAAGAGATCAGACTTGTTTCAACTGCATTTGTTCACCTAACAAAGAAACAGTACAAGTGAATCTTTGTCAAGGAATAATGCCTACGAGAACAAGTGTGACTTCTTCCCTCTTCTGAATCCATATTGCAGATTATTCCCTTTATATATGGAAAGCCGGAATACACTTGGCATTGATTGCCTGTTTTTGAATGGGTCTTAATCTAGATGGCATCCACACCCAAGCAAAGGCACTTCTGCTCCACTATGAAGGTACAAAATTAATCTTCTCCAAGGGACACAGCATACTAGAGGAGGACAGACCTGTTTTTTCTGCATTTGTTCACCTGACAAAGAAACAGTACATGTGAATCTTTGTCAAGGAATCATGCATACGAGAACAAGTTTGACTTCTTCCCTCTGCTGATTGCTTCTTGTAGATTGATCCCTTTAGGTCTGGTAAGCCGTAATCCTCTTGGCATTGATTCCCTGTCTCTTAATGGGTCTTAATCCAGAGGGCTGCAACACCCAAACAAAGGCACATCTGTTCCACTATTCCAGTACAAAGGTTTCTTCTCCTAGGGAAACAGCATATTAGAAGAGATCAGACCTGTTTTAATGCATTTGTTCACCTGACTAAGAAACAGTACAGGTGAATCTTTGTCAAGGAATGATGCATACTAGAACAAGTTTGACTTCTTCCCTCTGCTGATTGCTTCTTGTAGATTGATCCCCTTAGGTCTGGAAAGCCAGAATCCTCTTGGCATTGATTCCCTGTCTCTTAATGGGTCTTAATCCAGATGGCTGCCACACCCAAACAACGGCACATCTGTTCCACTATTCCAGTACAAAGCTTTCTTCTCCAGGGGACAGAGCATACTAGAAGAGATCATACCTGTTTTAATGCATTTGTTCACCTGACAAAAAAACAGTACAGGTGAATCTTTGTCAAGGAATAATGCATACTAGAACAAGTGTGACTTCTTCCCTATGCTGATTGCTTCTTCTAGATTATTCCCTTTAGGTCTGGAAAGCCGTAATCCTCTTGGCATTGATTCCCTGTCTCTTAATGGGTCTTAATCCAGATGGCCGTCACACCCAAAGAAAGGCACATCTGTTCCACTATTCCAGTTCAAAGGTTTCTTCTCCTAGGGACACAGCATATTAGAAGAGGTCAGGCTTATTTCTTCAGCATTTTTCACCTGCCAAAGAAAAAGTACAGGTGAATCTTTGTCAAGGATTAATGCATAATAGAACAAGTGTGACTTCTTCCCTTTTCTGAATCCATCATGTAGATTATTCCCTTAACCCTGGATAGGTACGGTCCTCGGACACCCCTTTAAGGGTATACTCGGACGCGAACGACCCCGACGCCAAAAAAAATTCTTGAAAAATCAGTTTTTGCAGTAACCTCCTTTTTTCTTTTGCCAAAAAAAACTTCAATGAATGCTTAAAACAACTGTATAGATAAATACTACTCATCTGCAGAAAAACTATTTATTATAAATATTTTAAAAAATTAAGTAGAAAAAAAAAAAGACCTGACATAAAAATTCATAAAAAAAAAGTTTATACATATATACACAAATCCTTTTAGGAATTGATTCTTGAATGTTTAGGACACATCTTGATGTATTTTGGATGAAGTCAGACCCATGGAGGTGAAGATCTGAAATGAGAAAAAAAGGGTAACTTTTTTTGGCCAAAAAAATTTGTCCAAATTTCATGAATTTTTTTGGGTACCCAAATGAAATAGGAAGTGGCTAATTTTTTTTAGGGAATAAACATATGTTATTCTAAAATAGAAATATGTAAAAAAATCTTCATTATTTTGTAAATTACATTTATATCAGGGGCCATATCTAAAGGTAATTTTTTGAGTACTTAGAAATTCCGTAAAAAAATACATATATTTAATATATAATATGATATTTATGCAGGTAAAAATATACCAAAATATCACAAATTCTATAGGGAACAAGAATATATATAGATAGGGCAGCTTACGCTTCGGATATGTCCACAAAATGGCCGCCAACCACACTGACTCAGACTCCCTAATCTGCCACTTGAAATGTAGGAAGGGTATGTCAATTTCAAGGTGTTATTTACTAATCTAATTATTATTGGATATGCATAAAAATTGTATGGTGGGTTGCTGGATAATTGTCGATTATTTGACGACTATAAAATTAAAATTCTGACCCAAAAAAATTTTTTTGAAGGGAAATAAAATCGAAAAAAAAAATGTAAAACAATATTTTAGCTAAAAAAATTTGATGATATTCAATCAAAAAAAAAGTAAACAAAATTTTCCGACAAATAAACATCTAGAGGAATCATTACTCTGTGATAGTTCCTTAGTACGTAGTAATTTTGAAAGAATTGGGAAAAAACGAAAAAATGGCAATCACCGGAAAATCGAACACATACCTATATATACGCCATATCTGGCTAAAAAAAAGATAGGCATGGGTAGCCAGATCATCTAGAAACACTTTCCAACACTATAAAAATATAAGTTTTGCGACACTACTTGCCAATTCCTTACGGTAACATGACTAAGCAAAAAAATGCAAAACAAATAATAAGGGGCACTCGAGGAAAAATGGCTAACATTCTAATATACGGCATTTCAGAAAAAAAAAATTCAGCCACGTGCTAGGCAAACCATCAAGGCACATTTTCCGACAAATAAACATCTAAATGAATAATTACTCTGTGATAGTTCCTTAGTACGTAGTAATTTTGAAAGAAATGGGAAAAAACGAAAAAATGGCAATCACAGGAAAATCGAACACATACCTATATATACGCCATATCTGGCTAAAAAAAGAAGATAGGCATGGGTAGCCAGATCATCTAGAAACACTTTCCAACACTATAAAATTATAAGTTTTGCGACACTACTTGCCAATTCCTTACGGTAACATGACTAAGCAAAAAAATGCAAAACAAATAAAAAGGGGCACTCGTGGAAAAATGGCCATTCTAATATACGGCATTTCAGAAAAAAAAAATTTCAGCCACGTGCTAGGCAAACCATCAAGGCATATTTTCCGACAAATAAACATATAAATGAAATATTACTCTGTGATAGTTCCTTAGTACGTAGTAATTTTGAAAGAAATGGGAAAAAACGAAAAAATGGCAATCACAGGAAAATCGAACACATACTTATATATACGCCATATCTGGCTAAAAAAAAAATAGGCATGGGTAGCCAGATCATCTAGAAACACTTTCCAACACTATAAAAATATAAGTTTTGCGACACTACTTGCCAATTCCTTACGGTAACATGACTAAGCAAAAAAATGCAAAACAAATAATAAGGGGCACTCGCGGAAAAATATCCAACATTCTAATATACGGCATCTCAGATAAAAAAAAAGACATGCACGTGTTAGCACAACCATCAAGGCACACTTTCTAACACATAAACATGAAAAAAAAATCAATAATATACGGCAATTCCTTACTACGTAGTAAATTTTTACAAATATTGGAAAAAAACAGAAATTGGCAACCGCAGTTAAATACCCAATATACCAATAACTACGTCGTATCTGACAAAAACAAAATCACGCATGGGTAGCCAGATCATCTAGACACACTTTCCAACACTAAAAAAGCAAAAGTTTTACGACACTATTTCGCAATATCTTACGGAAAAATGACTTGGCAAAAAAATGAAAAAAAATGAAAAAGGGACACTCGCGGTAAAATGCCCGACATTCTAATATACGACATCTCAGATAAAAAAAAAGACATGCACGTGTTAGCCCAACCATCAAGGCACACTTTCTAACACATAAACATGAAAAAAAAAATGAATAATATACGGCAATTCCTTACTACGTAGTAATTTTTACAAATATTGAAAAAAAACAGAAATTGGTAACCGCAGTTAAATACCCAATATACCAATAACTACGTCGTATCTAACAAAAACAAAGTCATGCATGGGTAGCCAGATCATCTAGACACACTTTCCAACACTAAACAAGCAAAAGTTTTACGACACTATTTGGCAATATCTTACGGAAAAATGACTTGGCAAAAAAATGAAAAAAAATGAAAAAGGGGCACTAGCGGTAAAATGGTCCTCGTGGTGATGAACGACATTTTAACTAAAAAAAAAAACATGCACATGGTAGCCAAACAATCCACCAAGACTTTCCACAACTGATAACCTATACAAGTTGCACCATTCTACGACAATTTCATAATACGTAATAACTTTGATAATTATGCAAACTACCCTAGAAGGGTAAACTCGGACGCGAACGACCCCGACGCGTCTCAGAAATCGGGGAAGGAGTACAGCTACAGCAATGCACATCTGGACACTACTAGAGCGTGTAGGGGAGACACCTCCTGCAGGTCGATCACCCACAAATTCAGTCACGGGGGTGAGTCACGTGAGAAAAACCTGTTTTTTTTTGACGCTCGGGGTCGCAAACGACCCACCGTACCTATCCAGGGTTAAGATCTGAAAAGGCTGAATCCACTTGGTATTGATTGCCTGTCCTTTAATGGCTCTTAATCCAGATGGCTGCCACACCCAAAGAAAGGCACATCTGTTCCACTATTCCAGTACAAAGGGTTCTCCAAGGGACACAGCATACTAGAAGATATCAGACTTGTTTCTTCTCCATTTGTTCACCTGATAAAGAAACAGTACAAGTGAATCTTTGTCAAGGAATAATGCATACGAGAGCAAGTGTAACTTCTTCCCTCTTCTGATTCTATCTTGCAGATTATTCCCTTTAGATCTGGAAAGCTGGAATCCACTCTGCATTGATTCTCAGTCTTTTAATGGCTTTTAATCCAGAAGGCTGCCACACCCAAACAAAGGCACTTCTGTTCCACTATTCCAGTACAAAGGGTTCTTCTCCAAATGACACAGCATACAAGAAGACATCAGACTTTTCTCTTTTGCATTTGTTCACCCGACAAAGAAACAGTACAAGACAATCTTTGTCAAGGAATAATGCATACGAGAACAAGTGTGACTTCTTCCCTCTTCTGAATCCATCTTGCAGATTATTTCCTTCAGATCTGGAAAGCCGGAATCCAGTTGGTATTGATTGCCTGTCTTTTAATGACTCTTAATCCATATGGGTCCCACACACAATCAAAGGCACCTCTGTTCCAGTATTACAGTACAAAGGGTTCTTACCAAAGGACACATCACACCAGAAGATATCAGACTTGTCTCTTCTGCATTTGTTCACCTGACAAAGAAACAGTACAAGTGAATCTTTGTCAAGAAATAATGCATACCTGAACAAGTGTGACTTCTTCCCTCTTCCGAATCCATCTTCCGGAATATTCCATTTAGATCTGGAAATCCGGAATCTTCTTGGCATTGATTACCTGTCGTATATTGGCTCTTAATTAAAAGGGCTGACACACCCAAGCAAAGGCACATATGTTCCACTATTCCAGTACAAAGGGTTCTTCTTATAGGGACACTGCATACTGGAAGAAGTCAGACTTGCTTCTGCATTGGTTCACCTGACAAATCAACAGTGCAAGTGAATCTTTGCCCAGGAATAATGTATAATAGAACAAATTTTCTTCTTCCCTCTTCTGAATCCATCTTGCAGATTATTCCCTTTAGATTTGGAAAGCTGGAATCCACTTGGCATTGATTGCCTGTTCTATAGTGGCTCTTGATCCAAAGGGCTGACACACCCAAGGAAAGGCACATCTGTTCCACTATTAAAGTACAAAGGATTCTTCTCCAAGGGACACAACATACTAGAAGAGGTCAGACTTGTTTCTTTTGCATTTGTTCACCTGACAAAGAAGCAGTACATGTAAATTTTTGTCAAGGAATAATGCATACGAGAACAAGTGTGACTTCTTCCCTCTTCTGAACCCTTCTTACAGATTAATCCCTTTAGATCTAGAAAGCCGGAATTCACCTAACAGTTATTGCCTGTCTTTTGAGGGCTTTTAATCCAGATTCCTGGCACACCCGAACAAAGGAACTTTGGTTCCAGTATTCCATTCGAACGGGTTATTCTCCAAGGGACACAGCATACAAGAAGACATCAGACTTGTTTCTTTTGCATTTGTTCACCTGACAAAGAAACAGTACAAGTGAATCTTTTTCAAGAAATAATGCTTACGAGAGCAAGTGTGACTTCTTCCCTCTTCTGAATACATATTGCAGATTATTCCCTTTATATATGGATAGCCGGAATACACTTGGCATTGATTGCCTGTTTTTGAATGGGTCTTAATCCAGATGGCATTGTACCAACCGTATGTAGCAAAATTGTACATAGTTCCTTTTGTATATATGATGCTTGTATTTTCGCTCTTCCCTCGCACTAAAACGAACATGAAAATTCATGTCTGCTTTTTTGCTCTATGACATTGTCTGTCTCTCGAACATGTTATGTCCTGTTGCCTTGAAGTTTTGTATATAAAGGAGAGTGTTCCTTAATAAACAACTCAGTTGATTGCATCCGGCCTTTGAGTTCACAACCCTCACTCGGCACCGTCACATTGATGACCCCGGAGTGACTCGCTCCTCCCGCTTTCCCCCCCCCCCCCTCCACCTCGCACCGTATAGCAACGCCTTTTCAGCTCTCTCAACAACTGTTGGTGGACCAAAGGGCTTCGCTCACCCTCGGGAAAATGACCAGTATCACTCGCCTGCAACCTGCCGCAGATAGCTCTCCTCGTGAGGTGAACCTAGTTCGTGCCCTTATGGACAGCCACTTCATGACCTTCAAAACCTCCATCAACGCCTCCACTCGTGACGAAGAGGACACAAATTCTACTTCAACCGAAGCTGACGTGAATGCTGTAGGATATACACGCCTCAGAATGCCGTAGGACTTACACGCCTATGAACGCCGTAGGCCTATGAATGCCGTAAGACACGCCTATGAATGCCGTAGGAGACACTCGCCTATGAATGCCGTAGAACACACAAGCCTATGAATGCCGTAGGACACACTCGCCTACCCCGTGACGAGCCGGAGCGGCAACACAGCCACCGATCATCCACCACTCGCTTGCACCCCAACCATCGACTTCTACAGCCACTCACTGCCGCTAATCGGCGCAGTTTTTACTACTACCATTCCAGATTCAGGGCACCTATTTAACATGTTCAGTATGTCATTTTTAGAGGGGGAGCCATGCATTAACCGTGTGTCACACAATTGTACATAATTCCTTTTGTATATACTATGCTTTTATCTTCGCTCTTCCTTCGCACTATAACGAACATGAAAATTCATGTCTGCTGTTTTGCTCTGTGACATTGTCTGTCTCTCGAACATGTTATGTCCTGTTGTCTTGAAGTTTTGTATATAAAGGAGAGTGTTCCTTAATAAACAACTCAGTTGATTGCATCCGGCCTTTGAGTTCACAACCCTCACTCGGCACCGTCACAGCATCCACACCCAAGCAAAGGCACTTCTGCTCCACTATGAAAGTACAAAATTATTCTTCTCCAAGGGACACAGCGTACTAGAAGAGGTCAGACATGTTTATTCTGTATTTGTTCACATGACAAAGAAACAGTACAAGTGAATCTTTTTCAAGGAATAATGCATACCAGAACAAGTGTGACTTCTTCCCTCTTCTGAATCCATCTAGCAGATTATACCATTTAGATCTGGAAAGCCGCCATCATCTTGGTAGTGATTGCCTGTCTTATAATGGCTCTCAATCCAAAGAGCTGACACACCCAATCAAAGGCACATCTGTTCCAGTATTCCAGTACAAATGTTTCGTCTCCAAGGGACACAGCATACTAAAAGAGGTCAGACCTGTTTTTTTCTGCATTTGTTCGCCTGACAAAGAAACAGTACAGGTGAATCTTTGTTAAGGAATAATGCATACGAGAAAAAGTGTGACTTCTTCCCTCTGCTGATTGCTTCTTGTAGATTATTCCCTTTAGGTCTGAAAAGCCAGAATCCTCTTGGCATTGCTTCCCTGTCTCTTAATGGGTTTTAATCCAGATGGCTCTCACACCCAAAGAAAGGCACATCTGTTCCACTATTCCAGTACAAAGGTTTCTTCTCCAGGGGACACAGCATACCAGAGGAGGTCAGACCTGTTTTTTCTGCATCTGTTCACCTGACAAAGAAACAGTATAGGTGAATCTTTGTCAAGGAATAATGCATACTAGAACAAGTGTGACTTCTTCCCTCTGCTGATTGCTTCTTGTATATTATTCCTTTTAGGTCTGGAAAGCCATAATCCTCTTGGCATTGATTCCCTGTCTCTTAATGGGTCTTAATCCAGATGGCTGTCACACCCAAGCAGAGGCACTTCTGTTCCATTATTTTTTCTTACAGATTATTCCCTTTAGATCTGGAAAGCTGGAATTCACGTAGCATTGATAGCCTGTCTTTTAATGGCTCTTTATCCAGATGGCTGCAACACCCAAACAAAGGCACATCTGTTCCACTATTCTAGTACAAAGGTTTCTTCTCCAGGGGACACAGCATACTAGAAGAGGTTAGACCTGTTTTTTCTGCATTTGTTCACATGACAAAGAAACAGTACAGGTGAATCTTTGTCAAGGAATAATGCATACTAGAACAAGTGTGACTTCTTCCCTCTGCTGATTGCTTCTTGTAGATTATTCCCTTTAGGTCTGGAAAGCCGTAATCCTCTTGGCATTGATTCCCTGTCTCTTAATGGTTCTTAATCCAGATGGCTCTCACATCCAAAGAAAGGCACATCTGTTCCACTATTCCAGTTCAATGGTTTTTTCTCCTAGGGACACAGCATATTAGAAGAGGTCAGGCTTATTTCTTCTGCATTTGTTCACCTGCCAAAGAAACAGTACAAGAGAATCTTTTTCAAGGAATCATGCATACGAGAACAAGTGTGACTTCTTCCCTCTTCTGAATCCATCTTGCAGATTATACCATTTAGATTGGGAAAGCTGGAATCCTTTTGGCATTGATTGCCTGTCTTTTAATGACTCTTAATCCATATGGGTTCCACACCCAATCAAAGGCACCTCTGTTCCAGTATTACAGTACAAAGGGTTCTTTTCCAAAGGACACATCATACCAGAAGATATCAGACTTGCTTCTTCTACATTTGTTCACCTGACAAAGAAACAGTACAAGTGAATCTTTGTCAAGAAATAATGCATACCTGAACAAGTGTGACTTCTTCCCTCTTCTGAATCTATCTTGCTGATTATTCCCTTAAGATCTGGAAAGGCCTAATCCACTTGGCATTGATTGCCTGTCTTTTAATGGCTGTTAATCCAGATGGCTGCCACACCCAAACAACGGCACCTCTGTTCCAGTATTACAGTACAAAGGGTTCTTTTCCAAAGGACACATCATACCAGAAGATATCAGACTTGCTTCTTCTACATTTGTTCACCTGACAAAGAAACAGTACAAGTGAATCTTTGTCAAGAAATAATACATACCTGAAGAAGTGTGACTTCTTCCCTCTTCTGAATCTATCTTGCTGATTATTCCCTTAAGATCTGGAAAGGCCTAATCTACTGGGCATCGATTGCCTGTCTTTTAATGGCTGTTAATCCAGATGGCTGCCACACCCAAACAACGGCACCTCTGTTCCACTATTCCAGTGCAAAGGGTTCTTCTCCAACTGACAAAGCATACTAGAAGACATCAGACGTTTTTCTTCTGAATTTGTTCAACTGACAAAGAAACAATAAGATTGAATCTTTGTCAAGGAATAATGTATACTAGAACAAGAATGACTTCCTCCCTCTTCTGAATCCACCTCGCAGATTACTCCATTTAGATCTGGAAAGCCGGAATTCACTTAGCATTGATTGCCTCTCTTATAATGGCTTTTAATCCAGATGGCTACCACACCCAAGCAAAGGAACTTCTGCTTTACTATGATAGTACAAAATTATTTTTCTCCAAGGAACACAGCATACTAGAAGACGTCAGACTTGTTTCTTCAGCATTTGTTCACCTGACAAAGAAACAGTACAAGTGAATCTTTGTCAAGGAATAATGCATACGAGAACAAGTGTGGCTTCTTCCCTCTTCCGAATCCATCTACCGTAATATTCCATTTGGATCTGGAAAGCCGGAATCTTCTTGGCATTGATTGCCTGTCTTATATTGGCTCTTAATTAAAAGGGCTGACACACCCAAGCAAAGGCACATATGTTCCACTATTCCAGTACAAAGGGTTCTTCTCCAAGGGACACAGCATACTGGAAGAGGTCAGACTTGCTTCTGCATTTGTTCACCTGACAAAGCAACAGTACAAGTGAATCTTTGCCCAGGAATAATGTATAATAGTACAAGTGTGACTTCTTCCCTCTTCTGAATCCATCTTGCAGATTATTCCCTTTAGATTTGGAAAGCTGGAAACCACTTGGCATTGATTGCCTGTTCTATAATGGCTCTTGATCCAAAGGGCTGACACACCTAAAGAAAGGCACATCTGTTCCACTATTCGAGTACAAAGGGTTCTTCTCCTAGGGACACAGGATACTAGAAGACGTCAGACCTGTTTTTTCTGCATTTGTTCACCTGACAAAGAAATAGTACAAGTAAATCTTTGTCAAGGAATAATGCATACTAAAGCAAGTTTGACTTCTTCCCTCTTATGAATCCTTTTTGCAGATTATTCAAATTAGATCTGGAGAACCGGAATCCTCTTGGCATTGATTGCCTGTCTTATAATGGCTCTTAATCCAAGGGCTGACACACCCAAGTAAAGGTACACCTGTTCAACTATTCCAGTACAAAGGGTTCTTCACCTAAGGACACAGCATATTAGAAGAGGTCAGACTTGTTTCTTCTGCAGTTGTTCACCTGACAAAAAAACAGTACAAGTGAATCTTTGTCAAGGAATAATGCATACAAGAACAAATTTGATTTCTTCCCACCTCAGAATCCATCTTGCAGATTATTATCTTTAGATCTGGAAAGCCGGAATTCACTTAGCATTGATTGGCTGACTTTTAATGGGTCTTAATCCAGATGGTTGCCACACCCAAACAAATCCACTTCTGTTCCACTAATCCAATACAAAGGGTTCTTCTCCAAGGGACACAGCGTACTAGAAGAGGTCAGACCTCTTTTTTCTGCATTTGTTCACCTGACAAAGAAACAGTGCTGGTGAATCTTTGTCAAGAAATAATGCATACCAGAACAACTGTGACTTCTTCCTTTTTCTGAATCCATTTTGCAGATTATTCCATTTAGATCTGGAAAGCCGGAATCCTCTTGGCATTGATTGCCTGTCTTATAATGGCCCTTAATCCAAGGGGCTGACACACTCAAGCAAAGGCACATCTGTTCCACTATTCGAGTACAAAAGGTTCTTCTCCAAGGGACACAGCATACTAGAAGAGGTCAGACTTGTTTCTTTTGCATTTGTTCACCTGACAAAGAAACAGTACAAGTGAATCTTTGTCAAGGAATAATGCATACGAGAAAAAGTGTGACTTCTTCCCTTTTCTGAATCCATCATGCAGATTATTCCCTTAAGATCTGAAAAGTCTGAATCCACTTGGTATTGATTGGCTGTCTTTTAATGGCTCTTAATCCAGATGGCTGCCACACCCAAACAAAGGCACCTCTGTTCCACTATTGCAGTGCAAAGGGTTCTTCTCCAGTGGACACAGCATACTAGAACACATCACACTTTTTTCTTCTGAATCTGTTCAACTGACAAAGAAACAAAAAGATTGAATCTTTGTCAAGGAATAATGCATACGAGTACAAGTGTGACTTCTCTCTTTTTAATCCATCTTGCAGATTATTTCCTTCAGATCTGGAAAGCCGGAATCCAGTTGGCATTGATTGCCTGTCTTTTAATGACTCTTAATTCATATGGGTCCCACACCCAATCAAAGGCACCTCTGTTCCAGTATTACAGTACAGAGGGTTCTTTTCGAAAGGACACAGCATACTAAAAGACATCACACTTTTTTCTTCTGGATTAGTTCACCTGACAAAGAAACAGTACAAGTGAATCTTTGTCAAGGAATAATGCATACTAGAACATGTGTGACTTTTTCCCTCTGCTGATGGCTTCATGTAGATTATTCCTTTTAGGTCTGGAAAGCCGTAATCCTCTTGGCATTGATTCCCTGTCTCTTAATGGGTCTTAATCCAGATGGCTGTCACACCCAAGCAGAGGCACTTCTGTTCCACTATTTTATCTTGCATATTATTCTCTTTAGATCTGGAAAGCAGGAATTCACTTAGCATTGATTGACTGCTTTTAATGGCTCTTAATCCAGATGGCTGCCACACCCAAACATAGGCCCTTCTGTACCACTATTCCAGTACAAAGGTTTCTTCTGCAAAGGACACAGCATACTAGAAGAGGTCAGACCTGTTTTTTCTGCATTTGTTCACCTGACAAAGAAACAGTAATGGTGAATCTTTGTCAAGGAATAATGTATACCAGAACAAGTGTGACTTCTTCCTTTTTCTGAATCTATTTTGCAGATTATTCCATTTAGATCTGGAAAGCCGGAATCCTCTTGGCATTGATTGCGTATCTTATAATGGCTCTTAATCCAAGGGGCTGACACACACCAAGCAAAGGCACATCTGTTCCACTATTCGAGTACAAAGGGTTCTTCTCCAAGGGACACAGCATACGAGAAGAGGTCAGTCCTGTTTTTTTCTGTATTTGTTCACCTGACAAAGAAACAGTACAAGTGAATCTTTGTCAAGGAATAATGCATAATAGAAGAAGTGTGACTTCTTCCCTCCTCTGAATCCATCTTGCTGATTATTCCCTTTAGATCTGGAAAGCCGGAATTCACTTAGCATTGATTGGCTTTCTTTTAATGGCTCTTAATCCATATGGTTGCCACACCCAAAAAAAATCCACTTCTATTCCACTATTCCAATACAAGGGTTCTTTCCCAAGGGACACAGCATACTAGAAGAGGTCAGACCTTTTTTTTCTGCATATGTTCACCTGACAAAGAAACAGTACAGGTGAATCTTTTTCAAGGAATAATGCATACCAGAACAAGTGTGACTTCTTCCCTCTGCTGATTGCTTCTTTCAGATTATTCCCTTTAGGTCTGGAAAGCCGTAATCCTCTTGGCATTGATTCCCTGTCTCTTAATGGGTCTTAATCCAGATGGTTGCCACACCCAAACAAATCCACTTTTGTTCCACTATTCCAATACAAGGGTTCTTCTCCAAGGGACACAGCATACTAGAAGAGGTCAGACCTGTTTTTTTCTGCATTTGTTCACCTGACAAAGAAACAGTACAGGTGAGTCTTTGTCAAGGAATAATGCATACTAGAACAAGTGTGACTTCTTCTCTCTGCTGATTGCTTCTTGTAGATTATTTCTTTTAGGTCTGGAAAGCCGTAATCCTCTTGGCATTGATTCCCTGTCTCTTAATGGGTCCTAATCCAGATGGCTACCACACCCAAACAAAGGTACATCTATTCCACTATTCCAGTACAAATGTTTCTTCTCCAAGGGACACTGCATACTAGAAGAGGTCAGACCTGTTTTTTCTGCATTTGTTCACCTGACAAAGAAACAGTACAGGTGAATCTTTGTCAAGGAATAATGCATACTAGAACAAGTGTGACTTCTTCCCTCTACTGATTGCTTCTTGTAGATTATTCCCTTTAGGTCTGGAAAGGCGTAATCCTCTTTGCATTGATTCCCTGTCTCTTAATGGGTCTTAATCCAGATGGCTGTCACACTCAAGCAAAGGCACATCTGTTCCACTATTCCTGTACAAAGTGTTCTTCTCCAAGGGACACAGCATACTAGAAGAGGTCAGACCTCTTTTTTCTGCATTTGTTCACCTGACAAAGAAACAGTACAGGTGAATCTATGTCAAGGAATAATGCATACAAGAACAAGTGTGTCTTCTTCCCTCTGCTGATTGCTTCTTGTAGATTATTCCCTTTAGGTCTGGAAAGGCGTAATCCTCTTTGCATTGATTCCTTATCTCTTAATGGGTCTTAATCCAGATGGCTGTCACACCCAAACAAAGGCACATTTGTTCCACTATTCCAGTACAAAGTGTTCTTCTCCAAGGGACACAGCATACTGTAAGAGGTCAGACCTGTTTTTTCTGCATTTGTTCACCTGACAAAGAAACAGTACAGGTGAATATTTGTCAAGGAATAATGCATACTAGAACAAGTGTGACTTCTTCCCTCTTCTGAATCCATCTTGCAAATTATTCCCTTTAGTTCTGAAAGGTTGGAAACCACTCGATATCGATTCTCTGTCTTTCAATGTCTCTCACATAAAAACTTATTTCTTTACAAGAGTAAATTGAAACTATCTTTTCTAAATTTCAACCGAAACGTTAAAATTATTAAACACTTTTTATTTCTTTTTTCTTTTTTTCTTTTATGTTCAGAACACTAAACACTAACTACGACTTTCACTACTCTAAACACTTATTCTTTCGATACACAGAATGTTTTTATGCTCTCGTATATCGCCCGTATTATATCAACACCCTTATAGATAAAGAATGGTGTAATATCTTTATACAGAAGGGTGATAACTCCAAACTTGAGAAGTATATCCCTCAATATTGTTTGACCATTATTTGTCAACCAATGATAGGGGCGCACTTGGTTAGGGCCGTAGTATTCTCTCACTGTCTGCCATAGTTGTAGAGGAGACACATTTCGTATAACGGTTTCTGCCACAGGATCGTATACCCCAGGTTCGTGGTCATAGGTTCTATATATGGGCGCTAAATATATTTCATCATTCAATTTTTTATCAAGCCCTTCGAAGTAACGCTTCTTGGTGCCCCAGTCAAAGACCAAACGCATATGCGACACATTTAAACGTTGAAGGGCTGAAATATGTAATTTTGGATTCTTGAGATATTTGCTTTGTAGGAAGACTCTACAGTCTCCTGGTACCGCGTCAGTTTCCTCCCCGATTAGCCCCTGCAAGTAGGATTCCACCTCGGGTGGTTGCTGCTGCCAATCGCGGTTTATTAAATAAAGGTCCTTAAATCCATATGTTTCCAAAAACAAATGTGCTCCTATTAGACAAAGTTTCGGTATATTTAAGATATTATTCCCCGCTCCCTGATGCTTACGAATAGTGCGAATAGTGGCGTTCCAACACATGTAACCTGGAATTAACCATATTGATCCCATGACAAATGTGCTCATATATAATATTAAATGACTAAATACAGAATTGTCAGAACAATTTATCAGGAAATTTAATATTTCCTTACCTTGCACCAGCTGTACGCTCTTCTCCTCCTCCTCCTCCTCTTCCTTTTCTTCCTCCTCCTCCTCCTCCTCCTCCTTCTCCTCCACCTTCTTCTCCTCCTCCACCACCTTCTCCTTCTCCTCCTCATCCTCTTCTACCTTCTCCTCCTCCTCTTTCTCTTCTACCTTCTCCTCCTCCTCCTTCTCCTCCACTTTCTTCTCCTCCTCCTCCTTCTCCTTCTCCTTCTCCTCCTCTTCTACCTTCTCCTCCTCCTCCTCCACCTTCTCCTTCTCATCCTCCTCCTCATCCTCTTTTACCGTCTCCTCCTCCTCCTTCTCTTCTACCTTCTCCTCCTCCTCCTCCACTTTCTTCTCCTCCTCCTCCTCCTCATTCTCCTTCTCCTTCTCCTCCTCTTCTACCTTCTCCTCCTCCTCCTTCTCCTCCTCTTCTACCTCCTCCTCCTTCTCCTCCACCTTCTCCTCCTCCACTTTCTTCTCCTCCTCCTCCTTCTCCTTCTCCTTCTCCTCCTCCTCCTCTTCTACCTTCTCCTCCTCCTCCTCTTTTACCTCCTCCTCCTTCTCCTTCTCCTTCTCCTTCTCCTCCTCCTCCTCCTCCTCTTCTACCTTTTCCTCCTCCTCCTTCTCCTCCATCTTCTTCTCCTCCTCTTTTACCTCCTCCTCCTTCTCCTCCGCCTTCTCCTCCTCCACCTTCTTCTCCTCCTCCCCCTTCTTCTCCTTCTTTTCTGTTGAATTTACCTGAAGTGTCTGATAATTCATTCTCTCATAAGTCAGTTGATTCTCTAGGGATTCAACCTTCACTTCTTTTTCAAACAACTTCTGTTTAATATAAATATTTTCTATCGTTAGCCCGTCTAACTTATCTTGAAATTTATTATTGCAGTGAAAGACTTGCTCTCGTAATGTAGTATTTTCGTCCTTTGCTTCTTTAAGCAAACCCAATAGTTCTTCTTGTAACCGATTGTACTCCTCAAAATATTTCTTTTCCTTGAGGAGCGCATCAGCTTCTAGATGTTGAACTTTCCTTTGAAGGTAATCCTCCCGATTAGCTGCGGATTTTCTTCTTTTTTCGTAATTTTCTATCGCCTCCTAATTTTTTGTTTTTCTGTTCGGTTGTCTCTCCGTTTTGCCGCGGCGGAGGTTCAAATTTAATGTCGTCTTCTTCCACTGCATTTTCAAGCCCCCGCTCCTCGTCGTTTGTTTCGCTTTTTCTCTTAAATAAGACCTTCGTCACTAAAAAGCTTCCTAAAATACCGGCTAACATAACCCCCACCCTCCTGGAACAATGAGTTCCATCCTGCACTTCCATTTTAAAATTAGAGAGGAAGGGGCCGATTAATGGAACGGAGTTCAAATCCATCCTTAGAATTTCCATATGCTTTACACATCTCTGAAGAACTTTAATTGTCTTCAAATAATCTCCTATCACTGGTACTGAGAACACCAGCCGTTGGAAAACGTTTTCCCATACCCCGCACTCAGATTGGTCTGGCCGCGCGGGAAGTAGGCCTAACCAAGATAAAGCACGGAACGCAAATGAGGATTGAATATCCTCAATTTGTCTCTCGAGTCGTATAACATCATACTTACGTTCCAAATACTGTTCTTGAAGACCATTAAAAAGTACTGTGATAGCACCATTAATAACACCATTAACAACACCATTGATAACACCATAAATAACAACATTAATGACACTTTTCCACATTGTTCGAAAAATACAGATGGCTCTCCCTCGATGTACTGTAGCTATATTTAAAAAAAAAAATAGCAATAATCATCTGAAGACGAAATTAGTCCTGGAGACAAATCTAACTGGCTGTGGATCCCTTAAGACTCAAGAGAGAGAGAGAGAGAGAGAGAGAGAGAGAGAGAGAGAGAGAGAGAGAGAGAGAGAGAGAGAGAGAAAGCAACAAATTCCTCAAAGATCTTTGTGGAAAGATGAGAAATCTCCCAGTTGTCTTCAACGGAAAAGATCCCCGTTTTTTTATGAAGCCCTTAAGACTCAACAGAGAGAGAGAGAGAGAGAGAGAGAGAGAGAGAGAGAGAGAGAGAGAGAGAGAGAGAGAGAGAGAGAGAGAGAGAGAGAGAGAGTAATTCCTCGAAGACAGTTCTGGGAGGATGAGAAATCTTCAGTTTTCTTCAGCGGAAAATATTCGTTTTTTACGACACCCTTAAGACTCAGCAGAGAGAGAGAGAGAGAGAGAGAGAGAGAGAGAGAGAGAGAGAGAGAGAGAGAGAGAGAGCGACTAATTCCTCGAAGACCGTTTTGGAAGGATGAAAAATCTTCAGTTATCTTCAACGGAAAATATTCGATTTTTTACAACGCCCCTAGGACTCAAAAGAGAGAGAGAGAGAGAGAGAGAGAGAGAGAGAGAGAGAGAGAGAGAGAGAGAGAGAGAGAGAGAGAGTACTTCCTCGAAGACATCAGAAAGGATGGAAAATCTTCAGATGCCTTCAACGGAAAAGATCCCTTTTTTACGCTGAAACGATTTTTTCTTATTGCAGGATTTCCCCTTTTACTTTGTTTATTTTAACGAGATTTTGCAGAAAAGGCGAAAATTTATAAAACGCTCATTTTTCCTTGAAGCCGAAGTTTTCATGAATATGAAGAAAGGGAATCGAACGATTCTTGAAATAAAAAAAATAAATCGTATTTTGGCGGAAAAAGTCGATAAGAGTTAACTGAAAAGAACGAAAGCAATCAGAAGATTCCGAGTTCTTCCATATTCCCTGAAGGAGCTATGAGTCTTCAGAGGATCTGCAGGCGAAGGCGAAGATTCTTTGAAGACTAAGATCAAGTCTCTTCAGAAGGAAGAAAAACCATAAAAGGAATCACTTCTGAACTTCGCGGAGGAATGAATAACTCTTTGATCTTCAAGATTCCGGATGTCTTTAATGAATAGACAATGTCATATATATATATATATATATATATATATATATATATATATATATATATATATATATATATATATATATATATATATATATATATATATATATATATATATATATTCATGTATTCATTTAAAGTTGTCATTGTAGGCAATTGCCTTGGCGGCATCAATAGGTTTCTTACGGAAATCCTCGGATTGTTTACGCTTCCTAAGATTTTCCGGCGTAAGTCTTTGGTTGAAGAAACTGTTCCCTTTCTTCCTTCATTATATCTATAACACTTTTCCACTATCACCTCATTTCCCGTTCATTATCACGATTCTCTCATCATTCCCACCTTTCTTTCACCGCCCCCCCCCCTCTTCCTCTCAATTCTCACTTTTCTCTAATTTTTTACCATTTCAATTTTAATAATAAAATAATAGCAATAGGAATGAAATAAGTATGAATAAAGTTTAGGGCAGGTAAAAGTACTGAGTGTAAGCTGGGTTAGTGAATCTCAGAGAGATTAGCCTAGGCCTAGGCCTTCGGGATATC
>NC_090749.1:89069789-89074789 GCF_036898095.1 Palaemon carinicauda | reverse complement strand
GTGAAATTTATTGATGGTACCAAACTATTCAATCTAAGAAAAAAATTATCTAAATTTTCATTTCCTGGCCACACACATATTATGTCGTCAATATAACGATGCCATTTTACATTATTAGGTATGATGTTATTTAAGATTCTACTTTCAAAAAATTCCATTTATAGATTACTCAATACTGGGGATAAAGGGTTTCCCATAGCCATACCAAATGTTTGTGCATAAAATCTCCCATTGAATTCAAATTTACAGTCTTTTATACATAGTTTAATTAATTCTATTAAAGTGTTTTTGGAGAAAGGTAGATTTAATTGTCTATTATCTAAGGTTTCAGATAAAAATTCCAACATGTCATCAATAGGTACTTTAGTGAATATTGAGACTACATCAAAACTGACAAACCTACAGGTACTGTTAATCTGTACTTCATTCAGTTTATGAATCAAGTCTACATTATTTTCTTATATTTGAATATGAAATGGTGCCAACTAAAGGATTGAGGATATTCACAAGGTACTTAGATAATTTATATGCTGCTGAACCTACAAAACTCATTATTGGTCTAGCTGGATAATTTGGCTTATGAGTTTTCATAGTTCCATACACATATGGCAATGTTGGTGATATTGTGCAAACCTTTTTTATCAGATCTTCATTCCCTTTTAGTAACTCTTTCACTTTTTTGTTGTAATTACTATTCACAAACTCAATTGGATTTTTTCATAATTGCATTTATGTGTTTTCATCACTCAAGAGGTTTTCCAGTTTTTCTATATAATCATTTTCATTCAAGATGACCAGTGCTCCAGATTTATCGGCTTTTGTCAGTTTAATATTTCTATCTTGCTTCAATTCGGCAATTGCTCTCTTGAATCTTTTTGGGCAATTTGGAACCACTGGTTTTTTCATATTGCTGTATATAATACCCTTAATCATATTTACTTCTTCTACAGAATTATCACTGAATTTTTCTAGGTTACACACTCCATTTGTAATTTCTACACTATTCACTGCACTTGATGACATCGAGAAATTTAAACCGTATCCCAAGGCACACTTCACATTTTTATCCAGAATTTTATTTGACAGATTAACCACACATTCTGGATTAACGTTTGTAGTCCACAGGCTTCTTTCTATCAATGCATTGAGTTTCTTGTCATGCTTTTGTTTGAGTTTTCTATACACTTTCTCGTTCATTTCTTCATAGCAGAAAGCTCGAAGTGGGTCTTTCCAATCTGTTGGTATTGAGGCTTCGAAATGTCTCCTTTTTCTTGTTAGGTCTTCAAACGCTCTTCGATTTTCAATTTTCATTGAATTTATATGCTTTTCTAATATACTTCTCTGTATATCACTAAATGGTTGATCTTCTATTTCCAATAAGGATGTCGTTATTATGCATTTCGGAATGACTTGTTCCTCGCAGCATTCACGAAGAAACCGCAGGTGTTCTTTAGTAGTATGGGCGCGTGTGAGGGCGTCTGTAAATTCTCTAATAATGTATACCAGGATAGGGAAAGTCGTACAGAAAGTCTGGAAGGAGTACGTGGTATCAATTTATGCGTAAAAATCACAGGAAAACGTGATGCTCAGATCCAACCACACAAACTTTACATTTTTAACCCGGGTATGTTATTTCTTTGCAAATTTCGGTATATTGTAGCTGAAGTGTTCCCTGGCACAAGTCATATTCCGTAAACCTTATTATTATTATTATTATTATTATTATTATTATTATTATTATTATTATTATTATTATTACTTGCTAAACTACATCCGTTGGATGCTATAAGCCCAAGGGCTCCAACAGGAAAAATATCCAAGTGAGGAAATGAAATAAGGAAATATACTACAAGAGATGTTTAAGAATAATAACATTGAAATAAATCTATCATAGAGAAACTATAAAACCTTCAAAAAAAAAAAAAACAAGAGGAAGAGAAACTAGATAGAATAGTATGGCCGAGTGTACCCTCAAGTAAGAGAACTCTATTCCAAGACAGTGGAAGACCATGAAACAGAGGCTATGGCACTACCCAATACTAGAGAACAATGATTTGATTTTGGAGTGTCCTTCTCCTTGAAGAGCTGCTTACTATAGCTAAAGAGTCACTTCTATCCTTACCAAGAGGAAAGTAGCCACTGAACAATTACAGTACAGTAGTTGACATCTGAAGAGAAGAAGAATTGTTAGGTAATCTCAGTGTTGTATGAGGACAAAGGAAAACGTGTATATAATAGGCCAGACTATTCGGTGTATGTGTGTATGTGTAGGCAAAGGAAAAAATGAGTCGTAACCAGAGAGGTATCCAATGTAGTACTGTCTGACCAGACAAAGGACCCCCTAACTCTCTAGCAGTGGTATCTCAACGGATGGCCAACATACTACCTAGACGCCAAACCACCTGTTGGTCATGATCTCAGTTGAAAGGAAATAATGACTATATCTAGTACAGAAATTCATTCACATCAATTTGCTGAATAAGGGTTGCAGTCACCTGTTGGAAACGCTCCTTCTGGTGTTCTGTGTTCTGCTGGACTGGGGTTCGAGTCCTGATCAAAATCGTCAGTTCCTTTGGTCACTGCAACCTTGCCATCCTTGTGAGCTAGGGATCGTGGGTTCTTGGGAGCCTATAGGTCTATCTGCCGAGTCATCAGTAGCCATTGCCTGGCCCTCCCTGGTCCTAGCTTGGGCGGAGAGGGTGCTTGGGCGTTGATCAGATGTAATATGGTCAGTATGTAGGGCATTGTCCTGCTTGATAGGGCAAAGTCACTGTCCCTTGCCTCTGCCATTCGTGACAGGAATTTAAATATGTTTTTATGTTGAACAGACTGATTAAGTCTTTTTTATGGTTTATAGTTAAAATATGTTTTGATGTCACTTTTTTTTTATTGCTCGTTATTTCTCATATAAATTATCTATTTCCTAATTTCCTTTCCTCACAGGACTAATTTTCCCTGTTGGAGGCCTTGGGCTTATAGCATCCTGCTATTCCAACTAGGGTTGTAGCTTAGCTAATAATAATAGTAAGTGTAGGCCAACTTTTTTGGTAAATTTGTATCAATTCATCAAATGTAAGCTTTTCCAAAGAATTTCATCTGTCGAATATGTGTTGAGAGAGAGAGAGAGAGAGAGAGAGAGAGAGAGAGAGAGAGAGAGAGAGAGAGAGAGAGAGAGAGAGCACCTGAATAAACTATATTTTGATATCTGTATATTCATGCGTCATCTGTTGAGACTTAGGGAATATAATAATTGATAGTTGGATCTCTCTCTCTCTCTCTCTCTCTCTCTCTCTCTCTCTCTCTCTCTCTGTATTATCATCAGCAAGGATTTGAAGTTCACCAAACAGAGCATAAAAGCTGCAAAGAAAACGCAAAACATAATAGGTTACATAAAGAGACAATTCAAATACAGAG
This sequence comes from Palaemon carinicauda, assembly GCF_036898095.1. NCBI lineage: Eukaryota > Metazoa > Arthropoda > Malacostraca > Decapoda > Palaemonidae > Palaemon > Palaemon carinicauda. The sequence goes on along the minus strand of NC_090749.1, from coordinate 89,071,375 downwards.
ATATAGACACTGTAGGCCTACTACAGCTGTAGGCCTACTACAGCTGTAGGCCTACTACAGCTGTAGGCCTACTACAGCTGTAGGCCTACACAGATACACCATAGAATAAATACACTTCAAATTTGCATATCACGCTCTTTCATAATATACTAAAAACTTTCCTTATTATCTTGTACAATCTATAAGTTTACCCTGTAAGTCTATCGGTACAATTGTTATTCACAATTACACTAACATAGGTCTAGGGGTGAATCTAAGGCATTTGCACTTACATTTTCATTAACTTTTGTCCCTGTTCTTAACCTACCCTCTCCCTATCCCTTCTTTATCTTATATCTATTCCCCTTATCCACATTAAGCCTCCCATTCTTCTCTCCTACATTCTTTAGTCAAATTGTCCATTTAATTATTCACGCAAACCCAAGAATTTTGCATAGGCCGATACCCACACAAACTTATTACTTTAATTAGCAGGAAAATGTTATTCCCAGTTAGCATGATTTCAAAATATATAATCCCTCTTTTTCACATTATTATCACGCTGATATAACCAATCTCTTGCTTGAGGGTACGCTATTCTATCTTATTTCTCTTCTTCTTGTTTTGTTAAAGTGTTTATAGTTTATATAAGAAATATTTATTTTAATGTTACTGTTCTCATATCTTATCTTTCCTTGTTTCCTTTCCTCACTGGGCTATTTTCCCTATTGGGGCCTCTAGGCTTATAGGATCCTGCTTTTCCATCTAGGGTTGTAGCTTAGCAAGTAATAATAATAATAATAATAATAATAATAATTATTATTATTATTATTATTATTATTATTATTATTATTATTATTATTATTATTATCTCTCTGATGTAACCAATCTCTTTCACATTATCATCTCTCTGATATGACATACAACGTTCACAATCAACACGGCAAAACCTATCCTTCTCTATCCAGTAGGGATAGCCTATGCCACCTATCCCTCCTATCCCATACAGCACACATACCTCACCCCTCCATTCCCTACCTATTCCCTTTACACAAGCACGCTCTACATACAGAAATTCCTTATCCCTGCCTATCCATTTCCCTATCCTATCCCACACGGAGCCCTATCCTTCCTAATGCAAACCCAATTAATCTGGGAAGTGTAAAGTATCCTTTGTCACAATCTAAATTCCTTATTTCCTGCAGCTTATCTCGTGCTTAAGCTGGAAAAAAAGTCCTTTCTTTTATCGTAAAATATCCTCTTTCACACCTTTAATACCACTACGCTCCTTTTGCTTAACAAATATATTAATGTCTAATATATTGATATACAAGTTAGGTCAGAATGCTATCTCCTTCCTCCCCTCCCCCTCTCAAATCCCTGCCTCCCTCCCTCCCTCCCTGGACACCGTACTCCCTCTCATTCTTGGCTTCCGCTTTGTCTGTCGTTCGCCTCTACGTCCTACACTTGAAACTCCCCTCTCACACCGCTTAATTGCATAACACCCTTTCGCTCATATTCACTCTTCTTTCGGAAATTTCTCCTTTCGTTACATTCCTTTATTGTTCCTATATCTCTCCCTTCACTGTACTTGCCCCTTCCTGCAT
>NC_090749.1:89062289-89064789 GCF_036898095.1 Palaemon carinicauda | reverse complement strand
CATTACTATTAGGATTAAATGTGAATTATTATGAAGCTCTAAATCTCTTTAATAACTAATATTCAAAATATTTAACATCTGGAAGTATAGTTAAAATCTAGATAGAAAGCAATTTGTACGAATTATATTTCTGTCGGTCCATTTCATATGACATCGGTTGTGATAAAAGGATTTTCCGTGACATTCTGAGACTCAACTAATCCCATTAATATCTGAAAATATATTTCATAATAAAATTGCGGTTCGTATAAAATAGAGAAAATTTTTTTTGCGTTCTATAGACCATGGTTATTTTTAGATTATTTACAACTAGTATATTGTGTATTGGTAAAATATCTGGATGATATATTTGATTCATTGTTGAAGTAATTTCTAGTTTAATTTAATTGAAAACGAACCATTACCTAACCAGAAACAAAAACGTACAACACATCCACCGTCGAGTAAAACTCGGAGACATTGCAATTCAGAAATTGCATCGAGTAGATCTTGGCTAAGGATCAGCGTGTGGGGCTAACTACTTAGTTCTCGTTGATATTTCAAGTGTTAACAAGGTTTTAATTATCTGGAAAAATATCCCTTTTTTATAGGTTCTAAATTTTACAACCGGATTATATTGTAAGGCTTTAGAGAAAGTGTCATTTTAAATTTCCTAATATTTTGTTTGCCAAAAGCTCTCCTTCCGATGGTTATCCTTCTTTTAATTTTGGTTTCGTATACTACGGAAGTAATTGTTGTTTGTTTTGAGTATATAAATTCATTAACAATCTCCAAAGGTTCGTCCAAAGCTTTTATTTGTTTAAACCTTGCATTTTTAGTTTACATTATCTAAGTTTTACTCATATTAATTTTCATTCCTATATTTATACTTTCTGTATATAAATTTGTCCAGTATATATATATATATATATATATATATATATATATATATATATGTGTGTGTATATATATATATATATATATATATATATATATATACACACATATATATATATATATATATATATATATATATATATATATATATATATATATATATACTGTATATGTATATATGTATATTTGTATATTTGTATATATATGTATATATGTATATTTGTATATATATATATATATATATATATATATATATATATATATACATATATATGTATATATGTATATATATACATATATATGTATATATAAATCTGTAAATATATATATATATATATATATATATATATATTTATTTACATAGATATACATATATATATATATATATATATATATATATATATATATATATATATATATATATATATATATGTATATATATACATATATATATATATATATATATATATATATATATATATATATATATATATGTGTGTGTGTGTGTGTGTATGTATGTATGTTTATATATATATACATAATATATATATATATATATATATATATATATATATATATATATATATACAGTGATACCTCTGGATACGAAAGTTTCTGCTTACGAAAATTCAGGATGCGAAAAGTGATTCGAAGATTTTTATGCCCCAGGATAGGAATAAAATTTCAGGATACGAAAACCTTACGAGATCCCAACTCTTCGCCGAGAGTAATTTTAAAAAGCGCGCGCCGCCAGACTCTGAACTTGGGTAGACTCACTTACAGCCTCCTGCTCACGCATTGGTTATCTCCCTACTCAGACGCTATCTGACGCCATAAGATCCTGCTTTCCTATTGGTCGGCAACTATCCCGGCTTGCCTACGCACGGGCGTTTATCTCTCTCTCTCTCTTTTCATTCCGACCGCGGTATCGTTAACAGACATTGTGTGCTTTCGCTTGTTTGACTTAATGTTAATATACAGTACATTAGTACGCCACGTGCTATCGTTAATAAACATTCGTTACTGTGCACTGTACTGTATTAGTGTTTACTATACATAGACTGTATATAACGTACGTAGTGTATTATATTACGTATTACTGTAGCCATGGGTCCCAAGAATGTTGTCGAAGGAAAGAAGAAGAAGACGATGCTCTCGATGGAGACGAAACTTGAAATCGTTAAAAAGTACGAGTCTGGCATGCGTTAAGTGCGATCGCCAAGGAGTATGGCCGGAATCCATCTACGATAGACACCATCCTGAGGCAGAAGGCGGCCATAAAAGCAGCGACACCTTCTAAGGGCGTCACTATCTTCTCCAACAAGAGAACCCACGTGCATGACGAGATGGGGAGGCTGCTTCTTGTGTGGATCAAGGACAAAGAGATCTCAAGACACTACATCACTGAGACTACAATTTGCCAGAAGGCCTCCGCCATTTTCGGTGATCTCGTGCGTGCTCAGGCCGAAGAAGGGGCAGGAGAAGGAACATCCCAGCAGGAACCCCCAGAGTTCAAGGCTTCTCGTGGGTGGTTCGAGAAGTTCAAGAAAAGGACTGGCATCCATTCAGTGGTACGGCATGGGGAGGCAGCCAGCTCGGACACGAAGGCCGCCGAAGCCATTGT
>NC_090749.1:89052289-89057289 GCF_036898095.1 Palaemon carinicauda | reverse complement strand
TTTTCATCAATATTTTGTAAATATTTGGACACATAAAAGAAGTAAAGAATCAAATGTAATGTTCGGGAAGTCATATATCATTTTTATATTTTTCTTTTGTTTCTTATTTCACATCAAAAGTGAAATAATATGAATTCACACTTATGTATAACCAAGGTCTTCATGTCTAATGAATATATTAGTAGATTAAAATTTCTCATACATGCACAAGCCACTATTGACAACACACACATACACATGCACACACATATATACATAGATATGCACTCATCCATGTATAGTAAATATTTTATTTCCTAATCTCATGTACAAGTCCAAATATTTTAGCACATATTTGATTTATTAAAAGCTAACTTATTCTTCTTTTTTGTCTGCATCTTTTCCCACCTTTATATGGGGTCGATTTTTCTGGCCAGCGTTCCCCATCTACCTCTGTCCCACAGAGGTAGTGACGAAAAATAACACGAGAGACAAGCCAAGATAAATGGGGAGGGTTGGCAGCAGGAAAGGCATCCGGCTATGAAAAAATTAGTCAAAACCAATATTAAAGTCTAATGAAAGCCTCAATAATAAAGACCTCACAAAAGCAATTGTAGTCGAATATTTTTTTGTTATGTGCATACCAGATTTTCAACATTATATTTTATAGCCTATGAAAAAGTTGCTTTTGACAAAGAAAATGTTAATGATAACATAAAATCATTATAATGATTTGTAACTCAAAAATGTCGTTGTATTCTAGAAGAAGATCTTCTAATATCTCCAGCTTAGCTTATTGCGTAATATAGTCCCCCCTGAAGCATCAAGAATGCATCATGAACTTTCAAGAAAACAGGACCAGGGTAGAAATGAATGTGTGACGCATTAGGAGAGACTTGTGTAGAGGGAACACCCGCTCCTATAGACACTTTCTTGTGATACCTGTGACGATGGCTACACCTTATCATCCTTCTAAATTCTAGAAGAAAACTATGATGCGCTGGAAGATCGAATATCGTCAGAAGCTATGTTCCTAATAATCATCTTTTACGTTTGAAGCTGTGTCCTGGAGGATGTATTACACACCTTCTGGAATCCGTCGTTTCCTGTCGTCATTTGAGTCTCACAAGGTTCTATTATTTCAACTAACACCCGCTCCTATAGAGACTTTCTTGTGATACCTGTGACGATGGTACACCATATCATCCTTCTAAATTCTAGAAGAAAACTATGATGCGTTGGAATATCGAATATCGTCAGAAGCTATGTTCCTAATAATCATCTTTTACGTTTGAAGCTGTGTCCTGGAAGATGTATTACACACCTTCTGGAATCCGTCGTTTCCTGTCGTCATCTAAGTCTCACAAGCTTCTATTATTTCAACTAACATGAAAAAAAAAAAAGTTCCCAATAGTTGGACTGTGAGTAGTGTGAAAGGGTTTGTATATCACCATATTCAGCAAAGCTGTACTAGTCAGGGCCACTATACTAATTAGGTTTGCTGTGAAAGATCAGACTAAAATCTCCCACCATCACCAATCTGCACTGGCAGGTATGGTGATGTAAACTGGCCAAACTCCAGATATTTCCTGTATCTTGGAAGAACTACTTTCTTCAGATACAGTTATTGTCTTGTTCTCTGGCAATTATATTCTCTCGCAGTTAATGTTTTGCTATTTTTTCATGTTAAATATATTTATATGGATGTTAAAAATGAAGTAGATTTTGACATAGCTAAACTTAATATTATCATTTGGATTTCACCCAAATTGAATCTTCATATATTGGATGGTGTGAGAGAAGAGTTTTTAATCTCTGAAATGGGCAGAGATTTTCAAGCTCCAATGAACTCTGAAGCCCATTGAAGGGATATTGGATCGAGCAGCGGTGCCTATGGGAATACACTGTTATGGAATTACTTTGAAAATATTATTAGAATTTCTATTTTCCTTCTTTATTCTAGTTTAAAAAAAAACACACAAACACACACAAACATACATCAGTTAAAGTTATCGGTGGTATTTTACTTCTATCTACATTTAAGATAGATTATCTATCTTTGTTAAGAAATTAATGTATCAACTACTTCAATTTTCAAGTCATTCTGACTGCCATTTAAAGCGCCTATAGAGACTAGAGAAAATGTACAGGAAATTCCCAGCAATGAAATATTTTCTGAAACAATTTTTGTTCGCTGGTCAGTGCGAGCATATCTGGGAGTTTGTTTAAGAAAGAGAGAGAGAGAGAGAGAGAGAGAGAGAGAGAGAGAGAGAGGGAGAAAACTAAAAACTCCTTTATGCTTCGTTCATTATCAAACTTCACCTGTCCTAAAATTACGACACACCAGTAAAAAAAAAAAAAGAAAAAAAAAACCTGAGACAAATTCTGTCTCACCAACTATATTTTCCAGTTAGAGAGGACACACAGTCCATAACATTCTAAATTCCCATAAGTCATCAGAAAACTGTTTAACTTATTCTCATATATGTATCTAATCCAGTTTTAATGAATATAATATAACTTGAAAGTTTTTTTTTTTTTTCATTTGATGTTGTCATGTGGGTATTTCCCTTCATGATTTCATTTTTTTTTTTCGGACGAATCTATTTGACTCTGAATACTCAACTTTTTCATAGATGTAAAGCATGCTATTTTTTTTTTTTTTTACAGTGAATAGATGTAAATTATGTTATTTTGAGATTGCTATATTTCATGTTTTTTTTTAGATTGATTACACTATCATTAATTATTAAAAACTTCTCTTTTTAGCGAAAATATTCTTTACATGTTTAAAATTATTATTATTATTATGATTATTATTATTATTATTATTATTATTATTATTATTAGTGTCGCATATGTTGTAGGCTTGAAATATAATCTTCCAAGTTTACAACTAGATAAATAACAAAGGGAATATGTAAACATGACATAAATTTTGTTTCCTTTTCTATCATTCTGAAGTAAGTATTATCATTCAACATATAGAATTGATTCAACCATTAATAAATATAATCCTTATTTTACTATTATTGTTATATAATCCTAGTTACAGGCTTAAACAGAACAATAATCCTGCCTCTCTCTCTCTCTCTCTCTCTCTCTCTCTCTCTCTCTCTCTCTCTCTCTCTCTCTCTCTCTCTCTCTCTCTCACCTGATATTCGTAAAGAGAGAATAGTCTTTTTATGTGTAATTTTTCAAATATTTCATTTTGTATTGAACTATGATGGAATGATAAGGAGAATTTATGATTCATTCTTTGTAGTAACTTTTTCGTAAATTGTTAACTAACAATAATCTAAGTTACAATATGCAGAATGTAGTACAAATAACTAGGCATACTTATAGAGGATTAATATCTATAATATGTGTGTTCATGATTAGCTAGCAATGTCTTTCATATTGACATAAAAATAGAGTTTGGTTAAACATTGGGTTTTTATTCTCTGATTTCAACTATTTACTTGCAGAATATTGGAATCTGCCTTATATATTTTAGTAATTCATGTTATTTGTATACTACAAATAATTGCTATAACGTACAGTCTAAAAATTTAATAAAAATAGTATTACTGAAATTATAATTTGTTCCGTACATTGATTAAAAATAAGTAACTATAAAAGTATGCCTTAATAATCACACGCATCTCCACATTTGATCAATAGATGGCAGCATAAATTCCTTGTAACAGCCATGTGAATGATTCTGTCCAATTGCAAAAGTAGGATTGATGGATACTAGTAAAAAATATGTACGGAAAGTATAAATTATATTCAGTTCCATTTAAGCAGACCAATCTCGCTAATTTTAAACCAAATTACGTTATGGAAGATGCCATATTGCAAGGATTGAAGAGCTCTACACATTGTTTATTTCTATAGCCAATAGATGGCGTTGGCAGTATAGTACCAAATTACTAATTACCCCCTCATCCCCTTATTATGATTTCTCTATAAATCAGACAATTGAACTTTTGCTTCATTGTAGTATAAACACAACTTAATTCTAATCAGGAAATTGAAGAATTCACAATGAATGTCAGAGATATTTCGTTAACAAACAATCGTTAGTTCATTTATATTTGGGGGTCAGGGCGAAAGTGGGGTTGCCAGAGAGAATGCCACAAGTACTGGAATCAATGAGACAATCAAGTAATTAAACAGTTATTTGATCTAACCTTAATTACCTTTATATGAATTCAGAAGACAATTAATATGGTACATGGTATAACGTATTGCTAGTAAGAACTGCGTAGAAAAAGAAGTTTGCTACATCCCAAAAGACATAAACCAAGACTCCCTCTAGCTCCCTCTCTTAAAACGTGACGAGTTTTATTTTACCACCAATAGATGGCATCAGAGGCACCTTAGCCCAACTGATGTAGACAATTCTTTGACGACCACGTGGGTCCAAAGGAAAAAAAAAAGGTAAGGAGGTAGCAGCTATAAAATTGGTAAATTCCCCATCTATAGTTACCTTATTATAAATGAATATTTTCATCAGAAAATCGTGTGAATTTTTCATATATAATCGAAAGCAATCTAAGTTTACTTATAAAAGTGTTTAAGATTTTATTTCATCAGAACACATGGATAATGAGCCATGACACTGAATAAAGGACCAAAGTAACAATCATCAACATAGTTGAGGGAGGTGGGACGAGGTTGGGACAGCGCTGCCAAATGGAATTTTCTTGAATGGAAAATATCATTATTCATTACAGAGTCAAATAATCTAAGGATTAATAGTTATAAGTCAAAGAGTGTATGACTATGTTGTAGTTTGATGTTCATATCATCAGGGTAATCATCATAAACAAATCTAATAACGAAAAGAGAAAATTGTCATTTTTCTGTTTCTTCGCCAACGTCTGCCTGAATGTCCTACGTCACCTACCCTCGAATTTGTGTTTGTTGATAAGGGCGTTCCAGGGTGTGAATTAGTTATAAAATAAACCTTATCACCATTTCCTTAGTGAATATATGCATGTCAGTAAAGCTGTTCTTTGCTTCAATATACG
>NC_090749.1:89029789-89034789 GCF_036898095.1 Palaemon carinicauda | reverse complement strand
GAAATATTTTTTTGCATATATGTGTATATACGTTTATGTGTTATTCACTTTTAAAAGAAAAATTTATTATTATTATTATTATTATTATTATTATTATTAATAATAATAATAATAATAATAATAATAATAATAATAATAATAATAATAATAATTCTAATGATGAGCAATAATAAATAAGGGCAGATATAGAGGGGAAAAGATAAAAAGAATGAACGTAGGAAATGGATTGTAAGTTTGTTCATTTAGGGGATGATGGAACATAAGGAAAAGATTGGATGAATATAATGCTCTACTTAAATACTTTACATTGTCCACCACTGTGTCAGTGGCCCTGTTGTAGACCTCAACACAGTGGTCTCTGTCTTATATGGGAACTATAACTAGAATTAATCTCACATAACATCTTTCTTTAAACATAAAAAAATGAAATTTACAAGCTAAAACTGAGTTAAAGATTTCAAGAAAGATGTAAAAAATATGTGATATAATAGTGCTTTTGATTATGTTAAAAGCTACATATGGATAAATGATATAAGTTTTGTGCAAGTTTATATATCAGCTAATGTAGTGGTAGGCTATATTGTGAATAAAATGTTGCTTTGATCTGTTAAATCAAGGTTCAGGAAAAAGGAACTGTTAATAAAAGCACAGCTAATTCATAATAATAATAATAATAATAATAATAATAATAATAATGAGGATTTAATGATAATAATAATCTATTTTACTATATTTCACACAACAGAAATCTCTGTAAAACTACTTTAATGATATTCAAAGTGACTCCCCGTTTTCTTCCGCCTTTCAGGGATGACTTAAGAATATTGCTTCCTGAGTTACAGCCATCAGTTAATGGATTTCCTTCCTAGATCAATTTAGTTCCTCTGCATTGATTTAAATCTTCCGAAGTTTAGAATTTTCGCTAAAATAAATTTCTACGTTATATCCAGGCTGGGGAAAAAACATTTAGTTGATTTGGTTATCATAGAAATGTATGTACAAAGTTATTCATTTTGCATGTCAAATAATTTTTTTTTATAGATATATCCAGGGAAAAAACTGCGTAACAGGATTGAACTTGAATAAAAAATTCAGACTTAAACTGAATGCAGATAAAGATTACATAAATTTCATATATCAGTTATATTACCATTATATAAATAGTTCATAGCTCTGACTATAACGACTTTATTATTATTATTATTATTATTATTCCTCTAATTAGTAAACTTTCATTAATTTCTTACACCTGAGAAGGAAACCAATAAAAGTTCCAATTAGAAAACTTTTATTGGAATTTTTCTCCCTGGAAGATGTGAAAAAGAACTCTCTCTCTCTCTCTCTCTCTCTCTCTCTCTCTCTCTCTCTCTCTCTCTCTCTCTCTCTTACAAACAAGCTATATATCCAGACATAATTCTTAATAATTTTCTATGAAGTTACTTATGCTTGGTAGTTATTGTTCATAATAAAATCATCTTAGAATAGGTCGAATTAATTGTTGCTAAAGTTCTAATTCACAGTTTCCTAATAAAATTTCTTTTATTAGAATTAAAGAATAATAATAATAATAATAATTCAAGCCTTCGTAACTGAACAATTCGAAGCAGATATGATCAAATTTATTAGGTGGGAAAACACAAATGTAATAAATAAGTATCTGGCAACTTGAGTGGATCGATGTTGCCTCGGGGAAATTTACTCTATCACTTAACTAGATTAAAGACTGGGAGAAAATCTATATAGAAATATATACGTTTAACCAAAATAAAAATAATGCCATCTACACATTCGACTTTGATAGAAAGAATACTTAAATCTATTATCTTGTAAATTATAATATCTATAATAAATCCGCTCTTTTGATTAAGTTTTTATTGTTTATATAAGAGGATCTAATTTAATATTGCTGCTGTTCATAAAATATTCTATTTTGATTTCTCATTCTTCTCTTTTATCTGATCTATTTCCTTATTTCCTTTCTTCAGTGGGCTATATTTCCCTTGTTGGAGAACTTTGGCATATAGCATCTTGCTTTTCTATCTAGGGTTATAGCCTAGCTTGTAATAATAATAATAATAATAATAATAATAATAATAATAATAATAATAATAATAATAATCCTAAAGAGAGTGATATTTATTCAACATTATCAATGAAAAGAAAAATGTAATAATTTCGTTAAGTGAGAAAATAAATTTCTCCAGTCAACATCTCCTTCCAATCGAGTTGCCAGCTAGTCCCTTTTCAGCCATTATTGAGATCAACCTCTGAAACATCGTAAGGCCAAATATTTACACTTGACCATTACTTGGATTATTCTGCGGACTTTCCTCTCCTTGAAATGCCTTAAGCCTTTTCATCTGGGTACGATAAACTCCCTTAATATATATATATATATATATATATATATATATATATATATATATATATATATATATATATATATATATATATATATATATATATGTGTGTGTGTGTGTGTATATATTCATATATATATATTTATATATATATATATATATATATATATATATATATATATATATATATATATATATATATATATGTGTGTGTATATATATATTCATATATATATATATATATATATATGTCTGTATATATATATATATATATATATATATATGTATATATATATATATATATATATAATATATATATATATATATATATATATATATATATATATATATATATATATATATATATATATTCGTGTGCGTGGGGGCCTTTGCAGGTAAACAATAAATAATTGAAAAGACCAAAAATATCTTAGATCTCTCTCTCTCTCTCTCTCTCTCTCTCTCTCTCTCTCTCTCTCTCTCTCTCTCTCTCTCTTTCTACTTAAATATAACCTTTTGATGTATTTGGTAAACAATAAAAAAAACATTAGAGATTGATTTTCTGTATCAATAACTATAAAAATAAGAAAGATATACAATAATATCGAAATGATAGAACCCCCAAAGTGATGAAATACAGCCCAACTCATTGTCATCAAACTCCATTATAAGTACAATGAAAAAATAAACGTACCATTCCGATCATCATTACAACCTGGAATATCAAAAACGATGGGATGAACAATTGCTCCATATCTGGTCTACTTGTTGCTGTTTTCAATAAAAACTTCCCTTGTATGTTTTCAACAGCAGTTCATTTAAGATGTAATAAAACTGGTCATTAGGTAAACTGCTAAGGGATAGATAAGTTGTAACTAGCAATGTAAGCAGTGCAAGATGGTAATTAGCCATTACCTTTTAATGTATGTGCTTTGATTCATATGTAACTAGGTTAAGCTGTAGCCATCAATGTCTGTAGATATCTTCCAAAGTTTAAATCAGATTTTTATATGGCGTGTCAATACAGGTATAAGTGTAGTGACAAAGATATGTATTATCTATAAATCAAAATAAGTTCCTTCAGATGCATATAGGGCTAGGTTAGATGGCAACCTTTACAGTAACGTTTTAGATAAAACTTACTTATATTAGATAGTGCAGCACCCATTAGAACTTCAAATACAAAGGGATACATAAGTAATCACTGATATTATAAATTCATAGACTGAAACATAGCTAGGTTTATATCTACTCGGCTTCAATATGAACTGTTAATGATTTCGATTAAGGTGGGAAATATGAGATTAAGTACGACACATTATTAGTTCAAATCTATAGCCATAAATATGAGGTTTATATCTACTTGGCTTGGCTGGAAACTATAAAAAAGAAAAAAAATGTAATGAGTTGACAAACGTTTGATGAAGTATGATCAATTACAAATGAAAAGGGATTGATATATGTTAATTCCAATAAAAAAAAAGTTTGAAGAGTAAACTATATATATTTATTTCCAATGAAAATAAGATTGGAATAGACATGAAAATATTTTCAAGGACCAATTACAAGTTCAAATAAATGGGGATTAGAATATTTTGATATAGATAAGACAAAAAGAAAGTCTAAAGAGTAAAATGTGTATATCTAAATTTCCATGGAAAATAAGATTAGAAAATGTAAGGTGACATGAAAAGAATTACAAAGGAAATTGTTGTTGGACTTAAACAAGATTATCTTGAGATTCTCTTGTACTTAGTCTATAATTTTAACAGGTTAAACATACAAATGCCTTTAAATGCATCATAATATGGCTTTAAATCTAACTATAAACGGGTTGATTTGATGAGAGGAATTGAGATTTATCAGCCCAGTGATTCAAACTTCAACAGTTCAAGCATAGAAATTGTGTCATATTTCCATTTTAACATTTAATAGATCAAAATATGACATCGGATGTAAATAGAATAGTAGTTATCATAAGGTTTTAGTTTAAAAAGCGATTTATAGAGACTACTTTATCATCATAAAAAAAAAGAATATAAATTAATCATATGCCCCTTTTAACATTAGATAAATAATAATATGACATAGAATGTAATTAGATGCATACAGTTATCATATAATTTTGTTTATAAAGCGATTTAGCGTTAACAATTAGGACCATCCAGCCAGGGAAATATGACTGTATTCCTCCAGGTTTTGGGTAATGGTGGACATTTGCGTCTCGAATAATCGAATGCTTTACTTCCCTGGATGAAATGTAAACCTTGTTTGAGAGAGAAAGTTCTTGAAATCACCTTCACAAATACCTTCACTTTCCTCTACTCTTCTTCTTCTTTTTTGCTCTAAAGTGAAATTTGGGTGTTTGAAGCTGTTTGCTTCAAAGGCTTCTTGTGTCTTTCCACTATTTTTTTTCTTTTTTCTTATGATTGTGTTTCTAAATATTTTTCTTTCTCATTAATAAATAGATCTCTTTATTTTATCTTTATTCATAAATACATTTGTTTATTTATTTCATTAATATATAGATTTGTTCATTTGTCTAATATTTGCTAATAATCACAAGTTATTACATAGCATTTCATTTCAATAACTTAAAGATGGAAATATTTCGATGTCAAACGAATTAATTCCTTGGAA
>NC_090749.1:89019789-89024789 GCF_036898095.1 Palaemon carinicauda | reverse complement strand
ATAACTCTAAGAGGCGGAAGAAGAGTAACATGGATGCAGGAGCAAACTAAGTAGAGGGTATTCTAACAACATGTAAGAGATAGTAATGGGCTAGACATATAATGAAAACGACATATAATAGATGGACATTAGAAATAACAGAATGAGTCTCCAGAGATTGTAAAAGGGGAAGTGGAAGAAAGAGAAGACGATGGAATAACAAGCTAGGAAAATGTGTGAGTAAAGACTAGCATAGAAAGACAATTAACAGACTGGATTGGAAGGACATGTATAGAAAGATAGATAGAAATAATGAAAAAACTGACAACTATTCCCCACTCCTCTCTCTCTCTCTCTCTCTCTCTCTCTCTCTCTCTCTCTCTCTCTCTCTCTCTCTCTCTCTCTCTCTCTCTCTCTGTCAAGAACGTTCCCTGAGGAACCTCGCTTTATGCAACATAAAAATCCTTCTGTTCCTTGTTTGATTAATGAGGAAATGTTTAGCTGCAGGAATCGACTTAATTTTTTTTCTCTATGCTTAAGAATAGTTAATTGTTTTCGATGGCAACTGTTTAAAAAATGTATATTAAGTATTATTAAGCAAAATACTCTTTCATATATACTGACGTTAAACAAATATAATACAGAGAATTGAAGTTAACAATAACATAGAGAAAATTAAGAAGAATCAGTAACATAGTATAAATAATTTAAAAGAAAAATCAAAATGTCGACATGAAATTCTATTTTTATCTTCTCATTCGTATCACAGAAATTAATCCTTTTCATAATGAAAAGTAAACTTTTGGTTTTCATTTTTTTATACCAAACTGATCAAATTGAGTTTATGTGAAGTATTGAGAAAAAGAAATATTTATTGAAATTTCTTTTCCTGGCAATGACTCATTTCGAAATATTCCTAGAATTACTTTTATTGACCTTTGGATAAGGTTTGAAATATTAAGGCTAGGAACTAAGAATGTTATATATATATATATATATATATAAATATATATATATATATATATATATATATATATATATATATATATATATATATATATATATGTATGTGTGTATATAAATATATTCTTATATGTGTATATATATATATATATATATATATATATATATATATATATATATATATATATATATGTATATATATATATATATACATATATATATATATATATATATATATATATATATATATATATATATATATATGAAAAATGGTTGGGACTGTGGTCATATATATATATATATATATATATATATATATATATATATATATATATATATATTCATATATATACATATATATATATATATATATATATATATATATATATATATATATATATACATATTTGTATATTTATAAATGTGTGTTAGCGTGTTTTAGTTTGCACATATACCCTGCTTCTGTACTAGTCAATATTTATATATATATATATATATATATATATATATATATATATATATATATATATATATATATATATATATATATATATATACATATATATATATATATATATATATATATATATATATATATATATAGAAATGACCACAGCCTCAACTATTCGTAGAAGCAGCCTGCTAAAATCATCTTTCTAGCATTGTGCATCCCTAGAACCCCATTTGCTAGATCCGAGTACCCCTCTTAACTAGCCTGCTTGCCTCCTTGCAGATGCAGCTATGATGGCCTACCCAGTGGTCGTCTTCCTCCAGGGAGAGTCGTTTGAGTGGGGATCTTCAAGTCTCTACGACGGATCAGTTCTGGCAGCTCTGGGCAAGGTCATTGTGGTCACTCTCAACTATCGTCTCGGCATTCTGGGTAAACAAGGTTCCTCTATATTCTTAGTGACTAAGTTTGTATATTCTTAGCAAGTAAGGTTGTATACTCTTCGCCAGTAAGTAAGGCTGTATATTCTTGATAAGTAAGTTTGTATATTCTTAGTAAGTGAGGTTGTATATTCTCTCTAAGTGAGGTCGTATGTTCTTAGTAAGTAATTTTGTATATTCTCAGTAAGAAGGTTATGTATTTTTGTAAGTAATGTTTGTGACTTGTTAGGTAATGTTGTTGACTTTGTAAGTGAAGTTGTAATTTTTGGTAAGTAAGGTTGCATATTCTTGGTAAGTAAGGTACATGGATATTCTACAAAATTTAGGTTATATATTCTTGGTAAGTAATTATGTATATTCTTAGCAAGTTAGGTTGTTTATTTTGGTTAAGTAACTAATTAGGAGGAAATGTATATTTGTTTCCACTGAAATGCTATTATTTAGAAACTCTTCCTCTAAGAAAATGATACTTCAATCTCAAACATCTTGCACATATTTATAAATTTAAAAAATGATTCTTCCTCTACGATATTATTGTATTATACAAACTGGAATTTAATTTATATTATATGGAGCAATAACACTGGTTTACAAAAAAAAAAAAAAAAAAAAAAAAAAAATTGGTCAGAGGCAAGAAAGGGGATAGGTGTTTTTTGCTAATTTGGGTGTGCTTAATTCAAATCTATAAATAGTTTTGCTCTATCACCTCTAGTTTTCTGGCTTTTAAATAGTCTCATTTTAGTTTAAACAGAATATATGTGCACATTTCAAGAGTTGCAGCAGCTTAAAATGAATAAAACAGGATAGATAAAGAACACTGATTGAATCAATATACTTGGATGACACAATTCATAGTACCACAGACAGTCAAAAGTGTGTTTTCTTAGAAGATCTGGTGTATTTTGCCTCCGGGATGTCACGCAAGAGCATCAAGCAGAAGTTTCCTATCATGCCGGGTTCCATTTGTCTTGATAGTTGCTCTCCATCTTCGTAATGTCTTGGTGGAATCTCTTTCCATGCTCATCACTCACTGCTCCAAGGTTTGGCGGGAAGAAGTTGAGGTGGGAATGGAGAAAATGAATCTTGAGTGACATTCGGCACCCCATATCCTCGTAAGACTTTAGCAACTTTTCAATTCAGGCTTGGTAATCTGGTACGTGTGTGTTACCAAAGAAGCCACTGCAGACTGACTTGAATGCTTCCCATGCTCTAAGTTCCTTTAAGTTAAGAAGCTCCTCAAAATCAGTATCCTTCAGCACTTCTCAGATCTGAGGTCTGACAAAGATGCCCTGTTTGAGTTTAGCAGCACTAACACCTGGGAACACAGTAGACAAGTGTTGGAAGGCAGCACCATTTTTGTCCAACCCCTTCACGAAATTCTTCCTCAAACCAAGCCTGATGTGAAGAGGAGGAAGAAGCATCTTATTCATGTCTACCAGAGGATTCCCCTTGACGCTATGTTCGCCAGGAACAAAAGTGATTCTAGACCCCCAGTCTTTCTGCTTGTAATGCTAGGATACAGCTCGACTATCCCAGAAACAGAGAAAGCAACAGTACTTTGTGAAGCCCGCTTGCATACCCACAAGAAGATCAATGACCTTGAGGTCCCTGCACAGACTCTATTGGTACTCGCTGTACTTAATAGCTTCTAAAAGAAGCTCCATATTGTCATAGGACTTCTTTAGATGGACAGAGTGTGCAATGGGAATGCTGGGATATTTATTCCCGTTGCGCAGAAGCCCAGCCTTGAGACTTCACTTTGAAGAGTCTATGAAAAAACGCCAGTCTGAAGGATTATGTAGCAAACCAAGGGACGTGAACAAGCCAGGTATTTTTGTGCAGTAGCACAACTTTTCTTTCATGTCGAAAAAGGAAGCAAGATCTTTGTTCTGATTCCTGAAACTGGTGATCCTTACATCTTCCTAGACTAGGTTCCACGGTTTAAGCCGAGAAGCCAAGAGCTCGGACTGCTGTTTTGACAGATACAAATCCCGAGCAAGATCATTCAGGTCTTCTTGCATAATCCAGTGTGGCTCGTTGCCACTTATTCCTGAATATGTAGACTCAGTATCTTCCAAAGATATTGACTCGGCAAAATCCTCCCTTGAAGGCATTTCTTCATCTGAAGATCCTTATTTACTGGAGGTGTGGGTACAGGAAGATCATCTGAATGGGGAACGGGTCTCATAGCAGATGGAAGGTTGGCATATTTGATCTTTTTCCTAGAAGATGCATTGGAACCAGTTATATTAGTTGAACAAAAATAACAATCATCTGCGTGGCTTCGTAGCTCTCTCCAAACCATCGGGACTGCAAAGTTGAATGCCGCTTTCTTGCCATTAAATCATGCAGTTAGTCCATTGTTGCAGGGTTTACAACAGATGTGTGGAGCCCAAGACTTGTCCTGATCACCAACTTTACAGTCAAAATAGTGAAAGTAGGCGGTTCTGAGGAGGGAAGTGATGGTTCGACGCTGAGCAACTGTTGTGAAGTCCCCACACACGTAGCAGAAAGAATTGGCCTTGTTGAGGCATCATCGATGTTTTGACGTGCTTGAAACCATTGGAGAATCTGAAAATATAACAAAGTAAAACTAAATCATATGCAAGGCAATAAAATGTGCATTGGAAAATTTAATACTAATATTTAGCTACCCAAAAGATGTGTAACACGATAGTTGAGGGATACCAACCTCCTGCGCCACTTGATAGACAACCTCTTCCAATGACAGCCAGAGCACTACTGAGTGTGGATTGAGACCTGCTGCCCTAACTGCCAAAATCCGTCTTGATATATAATCATAAATATAATGTAATGCAATCACTTACATTTAGTGCATAATAACTAAAAAATAAGTCTCACAATAAGTCTCACAATATTAGAATTAACCCTGAATGCATATACGCCTTTATGTACTGTGTATGCATAAAATGCACGCTACGCATATCTAAAAAAAAATTAGAGGTGATGAGTAAAAACGGATTTCATATTTGAATTCAACACTCCCAAATTAGGTAAAAACGGGTATTTTTGTGCTTGCCTCAATTTCTTTGTAATATAAATGTCAAAAAAAAAAAAAAAAAAAAAAATCTTTTAATCCTGTGGAGTCTAAAGGAATCCTTGGCAGCAAGATGAAGAAGACTGGGATTTCGTAAAGTCCCCTTTGCTAA
>NC_090749.1:89002289-89012289 GCF_036898095.1 Palaemon carinicauda | reverse complement strand
ATTAGTGGAAGGTTGTTGCAAGCAGTGAAAAGTTTCTACAAAGGTCGTAAAGCGTATGTTAAGATAGGAAATGAAGTGAGCGATCGGTTTCCGGTGAGAGTGGGGCTGAGACAGCGATGTGTGATGTCACTGTGGTTGTTTAACTTGTATGTAGATGGAGCAGTGAGAGAGGTGAATTCTCGAGTGCTTGGACGAGGATTGGAACTGATGGACGAGAATGATCATGAATGGTAGGTAAATCAGTTGTTGTTTGCGGATGTTACTGTACTGGTTGCAGACTCAGAAGAGAAGCTTGGCCGATTAGTGATAGAATTTGGAAGGATATGTGAGAAAAGGAAGTTGAGAGTTAATGTGGGTAAGAGTAAGGTTATGAGATGTATGAGAAAGGAAGGTGGTGCCAGGTTTAATGTCATATCGAATGGAGAGTTACTTGAGGAGGTGGATCTAGTCCCAGAGCTCGGAGGGTTTTATTTATGTTTTTGAGTGCAAAAGGTCTGTTAGTTGTTTCTATAGCAGAATTTTCTCAGGAATTCAAAAATCTAATTTTTACAAACACAGCGGTAGCCGTTTTTTTAGAAACTGACGTTAAAGATGGGTACCCCTTGTGAAAAAGATCAACCTCCGTGGCACCTTGCAATTCCATACATATTAATTTAGATTCACATTTCCCAAATTAAAATGCATATAATGCTTCCAAATAATTATTTTATGTTAAGAATACCTTATTATGGTTCATTTGGTATGAATTATGTTAGATTGTTTTGATTTTTGTTCTTTCAGATAAGCCTAGATGTCGCTAAAATTTGTTGCGAATGAGTGAATTCTGTAATTTTCTCTCTTTTTTCAGATTATATACAAGCGAAATGCTCAATATGTTTTGGGTACTGTTGTGACCTATATTTCTCATCCACCATGTTTTTTAAAAACATTTTGAAATCTATCATGATGTAGTTAAGATGAACAATGCATTAATGAATGGGCATACAATCGCATTGTTAATTATGCTATTGGGATAACTTTACACATTTCTTATAAACGACAGTTTCTTTTGCTTAATCCTTGATTTCCATCTGGGTTTATTTGCAAATTCAACCTATTTTCTTGTGATGTATATTTCAAATCTGCTTTACTAGGTTTACCTAAATCTGGACCTGTTGGATGGCTTTATTAAAGGTAGTTTAGTAAGTTGATCGTAGGTAGTTAAGGTGGTGGTAATGGTGATGGTGATGTTGCATAAATATTATTTGTGCTTTCAGGTTATTGGTATAGTGTAGAAAATGGCAAATAAGATCTCTTGTATTCTCCATACCACTGGAAAATGCATGGATGAGGTAAAGACATTTGATCCAGATTCATGGGAGAAAGTCAAACATGCTGATGGTGCACGGCAAAAATTATTCAAAGATTCAAAATACTTTTCAGTTAAGCTTTCTGACTATTATGGTGATACAGATGGGTATCACTCTCAATGTTATAAAAGTTTTACTGCTGTTCGTCAGACCATACCAGACAATTTATATGCAAAGGCAAATACATCTGAAAAAACCTTACGATCCAGCATTGAACATAACCCAGCATCTAACACAGGGATTTTCCTAAAACCAGGCTTGTTCTGTAACTGCAGTGAAAAGTCAGCAGGAAAAAACAAGCCAAAAGAAAGACTAGGCAATTGTGAAACCATTGCGAGTGCCCAAAGTATCCAAGATGCAGCACAGACACTGTGTGATGGACAGCTTTTTGCAAAAATTGCTGGTATTGACCTCATCTCTAAAGAGGTCAAATATCACCACTCCTGCAGAAAATCTTACCTTCAGCATGCCCAGAGAGAACTGGTGACATCCAATTATGCATCCGAAAAATCAGAAGCCCACAAGACTGCTTTCATTGAGCTAACACGATACATTGACAAAACATTCATTGAAAACGAAGGTGCTGAACTGCTTACCTCAATACATGGCAGGTATATGTCAAGCTTGGAATCTGTTGAATCAACATATTCTGCCTAGTCACTTTGCCAGAAAATATTGAACACTTATCCAACACTGAAGCAGACAAAGCAGAGCAATAAGTCTGGCACAATAATTTATAATTGCACTCTCCCACCAGATTCTGCAATACGTCTGGTAGCATTTGATGAACACATCAAGGAAGCAGCATTGTATATTCGTTCTCTTATATTCAGTGCCAAGACCAAACAGAAAAACCTACCAGATCCACTGAATGCTGCAGCTCTAGCAGAAGATCAAATAGACACTCCTACATCGCTTCTGACATTCTTTCAAATCCTCTTTGCAGGCTCTGACAATCCAACAGAGCATATCAAAAGGCAGGCACAGTTTTTGGCTGATGATGTTATGTTTATCATATCCAGAGGAAGAATAAAACCAGCAAAACATATATGTCTTGGACTGGGCCTCAAAAGTTCAACTGGCAGCAGACGCATCGTGGAGATATTGAATCATTTTGAGCACTGCATAGGTTACCATACAGCAGAATCACTGGAGACTGACCTGGCAACAAGCATAACTGACAGACAGTAAGCAACCCCAGATGGAATTCTACATCAACCTGGGATATGTACCAGCTTAACATGGGATAACTACAATGAAAATTGTGAGACTCTTTCTGGTAAAGGAACCCTTCAGGGTACTGTCAGTATATGTTACCAGAATATTTCTGCAGAGGTAGTCGCCCATCCAAAAACATCAGACATAGGCAATGACCTGTCAAGTATACCAAGTACTGAAAACAATCTACCATTAACATCAGCAAATGTGACATCAGCTAAAACAGCTCCAAGAATACCTTCATCAGCCAAAAGAGCTCAATCAAAACGTTCTTCCCTGCCAAGAGAAACCATACTTGAGCCTTATCACAAGAAGCCAAGAATCAGACAGTTTGATTACCGTAAACAAAGCATTCCCCGGACACAAAAACTCACTCAAGTGCAATACAGGGACATGTTGCGGATGATGAGTGTTGCTAGGGGGCCCACGCCTATGTGGACAGGTTGGAACTCTCTTTTGACCAGTGATCCCCTTCCACAACAGAAAGTACTCTACATGGAGAACATCAACTTGACACCAACCAGGTTGGATGTCGTTACTGAAATAATGAAGGTATCCCCGCGTGCGGCAAGAGAATGTAATCAGGAGATCATTGTTTTCCACCATGATCTGGCTGTGGCAAAACTCGCATTACAAATGCAAGCCACGGAGGCACCTAAATTTAACAACCTGTTTATCGTATTTGGTCCCTTCTTTGGTGCTTTGGGGTACTTGGTCGACAGCTCTGGAGGTCCTGAAATACTGACAGAATCTGATGTATTGAGCTCAGGGTCCCTCAATGGTTTTTTTCTGTTCGTCATTATAACAAGTAAGTCTTAATGGTGTGGTACGTTTTCTTAGTCATGATACAGAAGATGACATCAACATAGATGTGATGATAATCATACTCAGTTTGACTCTAGTGATGAATCTGACTTTGATGATGGACAGTAAACTTTGTGTCATCATGAAATGAATGATTTGATTAGGATACATAGAGAACATTTTGCTGCCAGCATGATAGTATTAAAATATATTGATACTACTATGCCAATGGGCCATGACCTTTGCATGGTTAACTATTTCATTGCAACACCAAAAGTAATGCTATGTTGTAGTTTAAATTATCATCCACTTCTTGGTATAATTTAAAACGCAATTATTGTTTGTTTACAGATCTAATTTGCATTACAAACAATTGAAAGCTATGATATGTTCATGTTCAAAATAAACATACTTTGAGACATTAGAAAGAATAAGTTATTTCAATTGCATGTACAACAATATATTGGCATTTCATTGGTAGAAAATCTGAAAAAGAGAAAATTAAAAAATGCCACTTATTCACAATAACTTTCCGTGACATCTTTGATAATCTAAAATTTAAAAAACAACAACAAAATAATCCTACATTTATGACATCAAATGAATCATAGAAAGGTATCGTTACCAAAAAATTATTATTTGGAGGCACTTTATACATTAACATTTGGGAAATGAGCATTTAAATTGGAATGTATGACATTGGGAGGCGCCATAGAGAAAGTTCATTTTCACAAGGGGTACCCATATTCAATGTGCATTTCTGAAAAAAACGGCTATCGCTGTGTTTGTAAGAAATAGATTTTTGAATTCTTGAGAAAATTCCACTATAGAAACAACTAACAGACCTTTTGCACTCAAAAACATAAATAAATCCACCCGAGCTCTGGGACTAATCAGTTTAAGTACTTGGGGTCTGTTGTTGCAGCAAATGGTTGAGTGGAAGCAGATGTACGTCAGAGAGGGAATGAAGGATGCAAAGTGTTGGGGACAGTGAAGGGAGTGGTAAAGAATAGAGGTTTGGGCATGATTGTAAAGAGAGTTTTGAATGAGGAAGTGATTGTACCAACTGTGATGTATGGATCGGAGTTGTGGGAAATGGAAGTGACGGGTAGACAGAAATTGAATATGTTTGAGATGAAGTGTCTGAGGAACATGGCTGGTGTATCTCGAGAAGAGGGTGAGAACGGGTGTAAGAAATGATTTAGCAGCTAGAGTGGATATGATTGTGTTGATGTGCTTCGGCCATGTTGAGAGAATGGAAAATGGCTGTCTGATAAAGAAGGTGATGAATGCAATAGTTGATGGGAGAAGTACAAGAGGAAGGTCAAGGTTTGGGTGGATGGATGGAGTGAAGAGAGCTCTGGGTGATAGGAAGATAAATGTAAGAGACGCAAGAGAGCGTGGTAGAAATAGGAATGAATGGCGAGCGATTATGACACAGTTCCTGTAGGCCTTGCCGCTTCCTCTGGTCACCTTGGATGACAGGGGAGGTAGCAGCAGTAGGGGATTCAGTGTTATGAAGCTTCATCTGTGTTGGATAACAGGGGAGGGTGGGCTGTGGCACCCTAGTAGTAATTGCGGAACTTGATTGAGTCCCTTGTCAGGCTGGGAGGAGTGTACAGAGGAACGGTCCCCCTTTTTTTATTTGTGTGATGTCGGCTACCCCCCAAAATTAGGGGAAGTGCCTTGTTATATGGATATGGATACATATGTAAATATATATATATATATATATATATATATATATATATATATATATATATATATATATATATATATATATATATATATATATATATATATATAATACTGTACAGTTTATATCATTGATACCATAAATCAATCAATTATACATATGGTATCATTTCAAAAGTCTATGCTCATTTTTACAGACATCCAAAAGACACAGTCTCCACAGCTAAGATGTCCGAGAGTGCAAACGACATAACTTCTGAAGAGCAGATATAGCCCAAATATGATCCAGTCTATCAGAGATACTTTCAAATAGGTGAGGTTCCTATTTTTGTGGGTCTGTATTCAATATTTTCTAGATATATAATCCTAGGTCAGTAAAGTACATTCATTCCTATTTTTAGAATAATTTTATTTCTATCTGATAATTTATATATCAATGAATAATCACTTTCTTTAGATTTTAACATTTCTCTCTCTCTCTCTCTCTCTCTCTCTCTCTCTCTCTCTCTCTCTCTCTCTCTCTCTCTCTCTCTCTCTCTCTCTCTCTCTCTCTCTCTCTCTATATATATATATACATATATATATATATATATATATATATATATATATATATATATATATATATATATATATATATATATATATATATGTATGTGTGTGTGTGTGTGTACTGTATATATAAACATATATACATACATATACATATATAATTCTTGAATAACCCAACTCCTATGAATATCATTTAACTAAACTAGTAAATCATAACTTCTTCAATGTACTTAAAAACTATAGAACCTAATAAATACTAATATTTAACTGGTGATGGTTTTAATCAAATAAATGAAAGTGCATCTAAGATTATATGATATCATTCTAATCATTAACTCTCCTTAGGTTAATTCAAGTGTTTGGCTTGTATTTGTAATAGCTTATGAAGTTGTAACATACAACTCGTACTCGGTGATAATTTGATAAAGATATTTATTCATAACAACAAGGAGTCAAAACCATATATCTTATATTTAAGGAATATATCTTCTATTGATATCGTATCCTCTTTTTACATGATTATTTTTAGTTATTTATATATGTCTATTCATTCCAGGAACACAGAATTTTAAACGTGACCACTACCGTGCTGGAAAAGTAGCCTTGTGGTCATGGCTACTACCTGGTCTGGAACGAGTGGGTTCTCGGTACGGTTTAGATAAAAACTTTCCCAGATTACCAACTGATCTCCAGTCTGGTTTGTACCCTGAATCAACAGGTTAGTATAACTTAACAGATGGCTTTCTATCTAGCCCAATGACTCCAACCTTCACTGGCCCAACAAATACACCCTATAACTTGACAATTGTAGCTAAGGCTAACAAAAACCAAGTCAGTGAATCAGCTAATTTGAATATGCTGAGTCAAATGGGGAAGGATTTCCCCTACACGACTGCACTCAGCGTGACAGTGGCCATTGCCTGCTCTTTGCTAAGCCTAAATATCCTGGTTCTTACAATTGTTTATTATCGACATAAGGCACACCGCCGGAGCCTAGCCAAAGGCTCGCAGGACGTGAATATTAACAGCGGGAATGAGGTCCAGTTGCAATCGTCTGGGGACAATTGTAAGACAATATATGCCCCAGAGCATTATGGAACCCTAAAGCCTTCTATCACAATGCGTAGCAACCTGGCCACAGCCTTTGAAGAGGAGGCCCAGCACGACTGGCCGCCAGACTACATTAGCAGCGTACAAACGATAGACGATAGGATCTATCCAGATACGCAAGGCACCATTACGAATATGCAAATGCTACACGAACCAAAAGAAAATACATTACCAGTTACAATGCTCAAGCAGCCTGTGGCTTCCTACACATCTCTGAATGATGGTCATCTTGTCTCTACATATTCACCAGTCGATGGTCAACTCGTCCCTACGTATTCAACAAAAGAGAATCAACTCGTCTAGAAATATTCACCCAACGTAGGCCAAACAGTTAGAAGTTATTCTCCGAAGGATGGACAACTAATTCCAAATTATTTGTCGAGCAGTGCTTCTACGATGCATATTAGGGAATAGTTAATGTGTATGTCATTGTAATATACTCAAACAAAGTCTCACTCATTTAAAAACAATGTTAGATATACTCTACAATATTGGGCCAATCATTCACATGATTAATTTTAATCTAGACATGATATTGACCTCTAAGATTACCATCTCGTCTTCTAAGTTATACTTAACAAAAGCCAATTAATAAAACTATTTTCTTTATAATGAAACTCACTTCATGATAGTCAGAAATTAATGGTCCATCCTGGTTTTGAGAAAGCAATCCAACTCATTAAATATTTATTTTAATAATTAGTTATTAATGTAATCTCAGTATAATGTTTGTGTTTTCAAATGATATTGATCAAACATATCATTTATTAAGATGTACTTGAAACATCATCAGTGATGCAGAAACATAACAAGTAACTATTTTAATTGTTAATTTCTCCTCTCTGCTAGTCACTGGTAGTAAAAACTTCTAATAATAACATCAATAAAAGGAAATGGTATTTGACATGAGAAGATTCACGGGGACCACCATAGGGTACAATACCAATTTCTATAGTTAACATAAGATTTGTACTTTTTATAAAGAGGAAGTTTTTCAAATGACTTCTTCTTTCCACATTTGATAGAAGTACACGGGTGACAAATAAGGATTAAAATACTCTTCATTAAATTGAAAGATTTGACAAACATATCAATGAAATTGAACTGGATAATTAAAATCTTGTATAAATTATATAAAAATAAAGAATAGAAACCCTAATAGTGCCTATCTTAGAAGAAGAAAGTGAACATTTTAAATATTGCCATTTACAATACAATATTTTATATCTAACCTGTGGTTGTTTTGGGGGATATTTTTATCAGTGTGTGTGTATGTATGTATGTGTGTGCTTTTTATAACGAGTAAAAAGTAAATTTTTCTATTCAAATTGTTTCGTTATCTGTAAACAAGAGAAGGTGAAAATTCAAATTCTTTCTAAAAAACTAAAAGATTGAATAAACGACAATATGTTGTGGTTTATTGAATGAAATTTGCTTTACCACAAAGTTGATTGATTTAGCAAATTAAAGGCCTTTGGAGAAAGATTCAATAGAACTCGAAGATGTGGTGAGATTGATTTAAAAATTAAAAAACATATATATATATATATATATATATATATATATATATATATATATATATATATATATATATATATATATATATATATAGATATATTTATGTATATAAAATTTATATGTATATATATGCATATATATGTACAGTGGAACCTCTACATACGATTGTCCTAACATACGAATTTTCCAACATACGAAGTAAAATTCGACCAAATTTCTGTCTCAACATACGAAGTGTTGCTCCAACATAGGAAGTAAACAATACGCTTACCCGTGGAATTTTCTCGAAAGCGTCCAGCGTCGTTTGTTGTTGACGCCGCTAGACAGCAGCACATCGGAGGGACGCCAATCAAGCGTCACCTTGATCAGTCCTCTCATCACATACGCATCGTGTGGTTGTCCTCTATTTGCTCAGTTTTAACAGTTTTTTATCTTGCCTTTTCCCGTGTTGTTTTCTGTGTTCCATAATCATGGCTTAGTTTCGGTTCAGGAAGTAGTAGTAGTGGTGAGAAAAAGAGGAAGTCTATGTTTTCATTAGAATTAAAGCAGGAAATAATAGAAAAGCATGAGCGAGGTGTACGTGTTAGCGATCTGGCTAAACAATATGGCCGGAATATGTCTACGATCTCGACGATCAGAAAACAGAAGTCAGCCATTAAAGCAGTGAAACATTCGAAGGGGATCACGATTATTTCCAAACGTCGTAGTCCTACCCTTGAAGAGATGGAACGTCTTTTGTTAATATGGAACAAAGACAAGGAGATTGTTGGCGATACGATCACGGAAACGATCATTTGTGAGAAGGCCAGCGCTATCTACAATGACTCTCGGGGTGACGCCGGGGAGAGTTCAGCCAATCCTAAGATGAAGGAATTCAAGGCGTCTCGAGATTGATTCGAGAAATTTAGGAAATGGACCGGGATTCATTCAGTTGTTCGTCATGGAGAAGCTTCGAGTTGGGACACCAAGGCTGCTAAAGACTTTGTTGAAAAGTTCGAAAGCATCGTGGTGGAGGAAGGTTACGTAGAGCAGTAGGTGTTCAACTGTGATGAAACCGGTCTGTTTTGGAAAAAGATGCCTAGTCGAACATACATTACCGCCGAAGAGAAGAAAATGCTTGGACATAAGCCAATGAAGGACCGGTTGACTCTTGCACTTTGTGCCAACACCAGCGGGGACTGCAAAATAAAGCCGTTATTGGTTTACCATTCCAAAAACCCTAGGGCATTTAAAGCACATAGAATTAATAAAGACCTGCTACATGTTCTATGGCGTTCTAATTTTAAGGCTTCGGTTACTAGGTTTATGTTTGTGGAATGGGTAAACGTAGTTTTCTGCCCTGCTGTCAAGAAGTATCTTCAGGAGAGGAATTTGCCTTTGAAGTGCTTGCTTTGTTTGGAAATTGCACCCGCTCACCCCCCTGGACACGAAGGTGATATCCTCCAGCCCATGGACCAGCAAGTCATCTCTAATTTCAAAAAGCTCTACACCAAGCACTTATTTAGGCAGTGCTTTAATGTCACGCAAAGCACCAACTTAACTTTGCGTGAATTTTAGAGGAGTCACTTTAATATCGATCACTGCTTAATTATCATTGATCAGGCTTGGGAGGGAGTAACTCGTCAGACCCTGAATTCCGCTTGGAAGAAGCTTTGGCCTGATGCTGTTGCTCCCAGAGATTTCGAAGGTTTTGGCCCCGAGAATGAACCTGTGCTTGCCGCCGAGGAAGACGTCGAAGAGATTGTATCCCCGGGCAA
>NC_090749.1:88974789-88982289 GCF_036898095.1 Palaemon carinicauda | reverse complement strand
AATGATGAAGTAGGTAAAATGCTAAAAGAAGGAGTCATTAGGAAATCGAACAGCCCTTATAATTTTCCATTAATAGTTGTACCGAAAAAAGATCGAACAAGGCGTATCTGCGTAGATTTCCGGCGCCTGAATGAGGAATCGATCTCTGATCGATTCCCAGTGCCATGTACTGACGATATTTTATCTTTGTTAGGTCAGAATAAATGTTTTACCAGTTTAGACTTACTTAAAGGCTTTCACCAGATATCATTAGAAGAAAATAGTATCCCATACACAGCCTTCAGGACAGCCAGGGGACATTATGAATTTTTACGGATGCCTTTTGGTTTACGTTGTGCTCCCATAAAATTTACAAGAATGATTAACCTAGTGTTTGGAGACTTGCTAGGGGATATATTGCATGCCTACAGTATATGGACGACCTTGTAATCTTTTCCAACACCTTAGAAGAACATCTACGTAAATTAGAACTAGTACTATAGAGACTAAGACAATATAACTTTAGGGTAAAGATTAGTAAGTGTGAATTTTTCAAAACAGAATTAGTCTATTTGGGTTTTACGGTGTTAAGCCAAGGTCTTAAAGTAGTCCATGATAAGGTGTCGGCTATCCGTAACTTTCCGATACCTACTAATGTCAAGGGAATACAGCAATTTCTGGGATGTAGTGGATATTACAGCCGTTTTATACGCAATTATTCAATAATAGCCGCTCCCCTAACTGATCTTACGAAGAAGGGCGTAGATTTCATATGGTCTGAGCAGCATCAACAGGCGTTTAATACATTGAAAGATGAACTGTGTAGTTCTCCTATCTTAAAATTTCCTGACTTCGGTAAGGAATTCTTCATTGCAACAGACGCCTCAGACTTAGGAGTAGGAGGGGTATTGCTTCAGCAATATGAAGAACAATTTTTCCTGATAGCTTTTTATTCTTGAAAACTGAGAACTTCCGAAAGTAAGTATGCAGTAATAGACAAGGAAGGGCTAGCTATTGTTAATTCACTAGTGCATTTTAACCCTGGATAGGTACGCTCCTCGGACACCCCTTTAAGGGTATACTCGGACGCGAGCGACCCCGACGCCAGAAAAAATTCTTGAAAAATCAGTTTTTGCAGTAACCTCCTTTTTTCTTTTGCCAAAAAAAACTTCAAAGAATGCTTAAAACAACTGTAAAGATAAATACTACTCATCTGCAGAAAAACTATTTATTATAAATATTTTAAAAAATTAAGTAGAAAAAAAAGACCTTACATAAAAATTCATAAAAAAAGTTTATACATATATACACAAATCCTTTTAGGAATTGATTCTTGAATGTTTAGGACACATCTTGATGTATTTTGGATGAAGTCAGACCCATGGAGGTGAAGATCTGAAATGAGAAAAAAGGGGTAACTTTTTTTGGCCAAAAAAATTTGTCCAAATTTCATGAATTTATTTGGGTACCCAAATGAAATAGGAGGTGGCTAATTTTTTTAGGGAATAAACATATGTTATCCTAAAATAGAAATATGTAAAAAATCTTCATTATTTTGTAAATTACATTTATATCAAGGGCCATATCTAAAGGTAATTTTTTGAGTACTTAGAAATTTCGTAAAAAAATACATATATTTAATATATATTATAATATTTATACAGGTAAAAATATACCAAAATATCACAAATTCTATAAGGAACAAGAATATATATAGATAGGGCAACTTACGCTTCGGATATGTCCACAAAATGGCCGCCAACCACACTGACTCAGACTCCCTAATCTGCCACTTGAAATGTAGGAAGGGTATGTCAATTTCAAGGTGTTATTTACTAATCTAATTATTCTTGGATATACATAAAAATTGTATGGTGGGTTGCTGGATAATTGTCGATTATTTTACGACTATAAAATTAAAATACTGACCCAAAAAAAAATATTTGAAGGGAAATAAAATAAAAAAAAAAATGTAAAACAATATAATATTTTAGCTAAAAAAAATTGATGATATTCAATCAAAAAAGAAGTAAACAAAATTTTCCGACAAATAAACATCTAGAGGAATCATTACTCAGTGATAGTTCCTTAGTACGTAGTAATTTTGAAAGAAATGGGAAAAAACGAAAAAGTGGCAATCGCAGGAAAATTGAACACATACCTATATATACGCCATATCTGGCTAAAAATAAAGATAGGCATGGGTAGCCAGATCATCTAGAAACACTTTCCAACACTATAAAAATACAAGTTTTGCGACACTACTTGCCAATTCCTTACGGTAACATGACTAAGCAAAAAAAATGCAAAACAAATAAAAAGGGAGACTCGCGGAAAAATGGCCAACATTCTAATATACGGCACTTCAGAAAAAAAAAAATTTTCTGCCACGTACTAGGCAAACCATCAAGGCACATTTTCCGACAAATAAACATCTAAATGAATCATTACTCTGTGATAGTTCCTTAGTACGTAGTAATTTTAAAAGAAATGGGAAAAAACGAAAAAAATTGGCAATCACAGGAAAATCGAACACATACCTATATATATGCCATATCTGGCTAAAAAAAAAGATAGGCATGAGTAGCCAGATCATCCAGAAACACTTTCCAACACTATAAAAATATAAGTTTTGCGACACTTCTTGCCAATTCCTTACGGTAACATGACTAAGTAGAAAAATGAAAAACAAATAAAAAGGGGCACTCGCGGAAAAATGGCCAACATTTTATTATACGCATTTCAGCAAAAAAAATTTCAGCCATGTGCTAGGCAAACCATCAAGGCACATTTTCCGACAAATAAACATCTAAATGAATCATTACTCTGTGATAGTTCCTTAGTACGTAGTAATTTTGAATGAAATGGGAAAAAAACGAAAATATGGCAATCACAGGAAAATCGAACACATACCTATATATACGCTATATCTGGCTAAAAAAAATAGGCATGGGTAGCCAGATCATCTAGAAACACTTTCCAACACTATAAAAATATAAGTTTTGCGACACTTCTTGCCAATTCCTTACGGTAACATGACTAAGTAAAAAAATGAAAAACAAATAAAAAGGGGCACTCGCGGAAAGATGGCCAACATTTTATTATACGCATTTCAGCAAAAAAAATTTCAGCCATGTGCTAGGCAAACCATCAAGGAACATTTTCCGACAAATAAACATCTAAATGAATCATTACTCTGTGATAGTTCCTTAGTACGTAGTAATTTTAAAAGAAATGGGAAAAAAACGAAAATATGGCAATCACAGGAAAATCGAACACATACCTATATATACGCTATATATGGCTAAAAAAAATAGGCATGGGTAGCCAGATCATCTAGAAACACTTTCCAACACTATAAAAATATAAGTTTTGCGACACTACTTGCCAATTCCTTACGGTAACATGACTAAGCAAAAAAATGCAAAACAAATAAAAAGGGGCACTCGTGGAAAAATGCCCAACATTCTAATATACGGCATCTCAGATAAAAAAAAAGACATGCACGTGTTAGCCCAACCATCAAGGCACACTTTCTAACACATAAACATAAAAAAAAAATCAATAATATACGGCAATTCCTTACTACGTAGTAAATTTTTACAAATATTGAAAAAAAAAACAGAAATTGGCAACCGCAGTTAAATACCCAATATACCAATAACTACGTCGTATCTGACAAAAACAAAGTCACGCATGGGTAGCCAGATCATCTAGACACACTTTCCAACACTAAAAAAGCAAAAGTTTTACGACACTATTTGGCAATATCTTACGAAAAAATGACTTGGCAAAAAAAGTTTTAAAAATTAAAAAGGGGCACTCGCGGTAAAATGCCCAACATTCTAATATACGGCATCTCAGATAAAAAAAAAAACATGCACGTGTTAGCCCAACCATCAAGGCACACTTTTTAACACATAAACATGAAAAAAAAATCAATAATATACGGCAATTTCTTACTACATAGTAAATTTTTACAAATATTGAAAAAAAAACAGAAATTGGCAACCGCTATTAAATACACTATATACCAATAACTACGTCGTATCTGACAAAAACAAAGTCACGCATGGGTAACCAGATCATCTAGACACACTTTCCAACACTAAAAAAGCAAAGGTTTTACGACACTATTTGGCAATATCTTACGGAAAAATGACTTGGCAAAAAAATGAAAAAAACTGAAAAAGGGACACTCGCGGTAAAATGGTCCTCGTGGTGATGAACGACATTTTAACTAAGAAAAAAATCATGCACATGGTAGCCAAACAATCCACCAAGACTTTCCACTACTGATAACCAATACAAGTTGCACCATTCTACGACAATTTCATAATACGTAATAACTTTGATAATTATACAAATTACCTTAGAAGGGTAAACTCGGTCGCGCTCGACCCCGACGCGTATCAGAAATCAGGGAAGGAGTACAGCTACAGCAATGCACATCTGGACACTACTAGAGCGTGTAGGCGAGACACCTACTGCAGGTCGATCACCCACAAATTCAGTCACGGGGGTGAGTCACGTGAGAAAAACCTCTTTTTTTTTGACGCTCGGGGTCGCGGACGACCCACCGTACCGTTCCAGGGTTAAGTTCATAATATACGATTATCCCGTTAAGGTTCTTACTGATCATAAACCACTGACCGACTTTTTTAAAGGCTTCAGCCACAGCCCCAAACGAACTCGGTGGCATTTGATCATTCAAGGCTTTGGCGCGAGAATCAGGTATTTACCAGGGAAAGCAAATATCATTGCTGATGCATTATCACGCAACCCCGTGTCATCTTGTACGGAGCCTTTAGCTGAATTAATAGATATATCAACATCCATGCCTATTGTTAAAACGATATCTGAACAAGAAGATCTGGGCTGGAGTGCTGAATCATTACAGACTGAGCAAAGAAAAGAACAGAAATTAGAAAAAAATCATAAATGCTTTGAAAGGCAATCGTAAGGAAAAGGAATATATAAAGTATACGCAGCAGGATTATATAATCAAAGACAATATTCTGTGTAGATCCGTGACAAGGAAAACCCACAATACACTACATGTGACTAACGACCAGGTAGCTGTACCAATCTCACTTATATCCACTGTCCTAAATTGGTTGCATACAAACTCATTGCATGAACACCCGGGGTTCTCATTAATGTCACAGAAAGCCAGATCATTGTTTTATTGGCATACGATGCTTACAGATATAAAAAACTCTTTGCTGATTGTCACACTTGTCAGGAAAACAAAGGGTACACGAAAACACCTATCAGCATAGGGTCTTATCCCGTGCCCAATCAACCCTTTGAAAGGATATATTTAGATTTATTAACAGGATTTTACGAGTCAGACAGAGGAAATAAGCACCTCTTAGTAATTGTAGATGCTTTGACTCGATATACAGAACTAATAGCGCTTAGAACTAAAACTGTGATTGAATGTGTTAGGAAGTTTTACGGGTGTTACATTTGTAAACCTGGAATTCCACACATGATAATCTCAGACTCGGGTGGAGAATTTAATAATCACTTTCTTACCTCATTGTGTGAATTCCTTAGCATAAAGAAAATCAATACTATGATATATCACCCAGAGTCGAATTGGCTAGTGGAAAGAGCGAATAGGAAGGTTTTAAATATATTAAGATTAACACTAGGGGGATCAGACCTCAACTGGGATATTGCAATACCTGCGGTACTGAGTACTCTGAATCATTCATATCATATATCAATTAAAATGTCACCGCGCGAGGCATTGTATGGTACCCCAGTTAGAACGCCTTTCCATGTATTATCGCCTACAACTAATTTATCAAATCCTTTAAAAGAATTTATAAATGCAAGCAAAAGTCGTTTTGATATCCTTCGAAAGAGTTTAGAAGAACCACAAATCATAATGAAAAGGAATCATGATAAAATAGCGAAGCCAACTAAAACATATACCGTGGGTGATAATGTATACATACAGGTAAATGTACGTAAAGGACTCAATTATAATCTAACACCTAAGTTTGAAGGCCTATTTAACATTTTGAAAACATTAACGGCCAATAGGTTTAGAGTTCAAAACGTATCTCAACCCACTGATGAGAGAATCGTACCATTGGGTAACATAAGAAATTAAGAGGGAAAGAAGTGAGGGAAAAATTTTTATTTTTTTTATTTTTGTGAACCTTATATGTTAAAAGTTTTTTCTTCTTAATACAGGAGTAATTACATATATTTTTCTCGTTACAGGTTTCCAAGATGAAGATTTTATTGTTAGGAGTGATATTGTTCGCTCAGACATTTTTCTCGTGTGGGATGAGCCCTAAAACTAAAAGTATAGATTTTAAATATGGCACTATAGTAGAAAGACAAGAAAACTTTTTTATTACATCAAGTAACGTAGTTGTTGAAGTAGGTATGCAAGCAATTTTTCTCCCAGAGAATGACGTCATTAGCTTAAAGAGCGCCATTTCAAGGTTTGCTGTTTCATTAAATGAAATGCATTGAAGACACTTTCCTTTTAATACAGAGAGTTCGCTTGCATCGACACTAAAAGTTGCAGAGATGCTATCCGACAACTTGCAAAATAAGACTTACGAGGCAGAATCTTTGGCTCGTGACTTTTTGATGTGGACAGTAAGACACGATAACCTTGAAAAATGTAACCCGTTTATTTTTACAGCACTAAACATCTTTGGTTCTATTGCAGTTTAGGCTTAGGGATTTCCAATCGTCTTAAGATTAGTAATCAAAATAAGAAAATTGAGTTTTTGACTCATGAAAATGAATTAATTATATCAGAACTAAGGAATCAGTTAGCTTCAATCAATGAAATTATGAGTTTGGTGAACGAACATTCTAGTAATATCAGTCAGATTGTGAAAGTACAAGATGTGTTGGCAACGTTAACGTATTATGATTCAAAAATAGATCATATACATAATAGAATTGCACATTTCATTGAGAAATCAAAAGACTATGTGGAAGCTATCACGTTAGCAACTAAAGGTGAACTGTCACCGCATTTGTTGCCAATAAGAGACTTAACGTTAATTGTGGAGATCGGATGGGAGAAATTAGGTTATGTTCCTTTGTTAGACGCACGTAGGTTACAATTTTATTACAGCCTAATTACAGTAAGCGTTGAAAATCACAGGATTATGATTACATTTCCCTTTGATTCTTCTGATGCCTAGCAATCTTACACGATATCACCATTTCCGACTTTCATAACGAATCACTCAAATCCAGTAATATCCAGTTTGACAGGACACGTATTGATTTCCCCAGACAAGGAAACATATACGGTCATTAAAGACTTGAATCAATTAACTCACTGTTCAGACGCAATGAATAAAAAAAAATGTACCGGTGACTCCTTTGAATTCCATAAAAACTCAATGGATTCATGCGAGTTATGTATAGTGCTAGACGGTGCTCTCTCCCATACACATTAAAATTGTCTGAAAAAGCTTTATCCCATTCACGATAATAAGTTCAATTGCAGACTGAACAAAGGCTCGTGGATAC